>NC_079170.1:29271860-29442895 GCF_947568905.1 Ostrea edulis
TATTATACTTATAAAAACAGGATGAAAAGGACAAACAGTTAGAAAGAATGAAAGAAAGAATCAAAAGAGAACGTTCTCGGAGCCCTGGGAAAAAGAAGCAAGCCACCATTGAGGAGGTAGGAAAAGGTCCATCCACTGTCATATTGATTGCATTCTTAAGATTCACGTATAGTACGTTTGAGGTTTTATGTTTTCACTGACAGGAGAAATAACTCTAAAAAGAGACTGTGTTTATGATAAGTGGTTCAATCCTGTTAGATTTTAACTTGTAAAATATGCTGAAATTATGTGCACTTTTATTGAGGGATGGACATTTTTAGGAAAATGAATATCACAGAGGGAAAAAATTGAATGTAGTATGAGCAGGAACATGATATCCTAAATCCGAAATGTCAAATGCGTTCTTGCAATCATTTTTTTTCTCATGATATTTGAACTTAGAATCTAAACCTGTCTTTTTTTTCCCCGAAAATTGCATTCAGGGAGATGAGGATGCTTCGTAGGTAATCTATGTTGTTTGTTGTTTAGAAAATATAGTGCTTATCCGTCAGTATGTTGTTCATTGTTTAGAGAATCTCGTGCTTATCTATCAGTTGTCTACCCTTGCTTGCTGTTTCTCATTGTCTTATGAAATAATTCTATACTTTGGGGAATTAACTACCTGTTTTAGCCCTGTACTCACTAACAATTCAAAATTAATTTATTCCAATGTTTATTCAGTAATAATATGTAGAGGAACATCAATTCCAATGAAAACACATACTTCTTGCTACCATTACGGGCACAAAATTTCTATGCTACCCTTATAGGCACAAAATTTCCTAGCTACCATTACGGGCACAAAATTGCATACTGAGAGTAAGATTTTCGTAATTATCAGTGTGATTTCAAAGGTGCAATTTTTAACAATTCCTGGACACTCTAACAGTCAGAAGCCAACAACACGCTGTAACTGTTAGATTCTGTTGTTATTTTAGAGTTAATGTTGTTATTTTAGAGCTAATGTTGTTATTTTAGAGTTAAAGTCATTATTTTAGAGTTATATTAGAGTTAATGTTGTTATTTTAGAGTTAAAGTTGTTATTTTAAAGTTAATTTTGTTATTTTAGAGTTATTTTAGAGTTAATGTTGTTATTTTAGAGTTATTTTAGAGTTAATGTTGTTATTTTAGAGTTATTGTTATTTTAGAGTTGTTGTTATTCTAGAGTCAATATCTGCTGGTGAGGTTTGGTTTGCTTTATTTTAATAGGGGAATGCTTTGGTCATTCACATAACATCGAATTCTTTGTATTCTATAAAGGTAATATAGCAGACAATATATAAGTATATTTTCATTATGAATTGATGACTTAGAATATTTTGGGCTGATTTCTGTTTTCTTGTCTCTACTTTGTGTACATTGTTTGTTTACCATTGAGTGAATCAGTTAAGTTATGTGCATTCATTAACAATTAATTTCAATTTCATGATGACTGGGGGGGAGGGGGGGGGGGGGGGTGGGGGGGTGTGTGAAAAATTTGGCTTATTTCAAAATAGTAGTTAGATCAATAGCTTTTCGTCAACATTTAACTCGCCAAATGTTTGCAAGAGAGATAACTCTTCCTTGTCCGCCAAAATATATTACGGTAAAATTATTAGCATACCTTGGAGCCAGCAAATCGCCCAAGACTATACGGTATATGTATATGGACAAAACATTACACATTGTATTCATGTTGCAATGACACACTAGTAATGTCAGTTTTTAGTTGAATAGTTACACTTCTGACATCTAAATATTAATGAATTACTTATGCATAATTACAGAACCACTGAATTAGATATTAGAATATCAGCAACAGATTGATAGTTACAGTATTTTAAAATCTTTTTTTCAGATGAACGCCAATTCATCAATGAAGAAATGAAGACCTTACAATGTTGTATCAGTGATGTCATTATATGCACAAGGACTATGCACTGCTATATCAGCTGTATTCTGAATGACCATGCTTACATAATGACTGTGATACCGGTAGAATATTTATCTGGACATACCTACTGGAATATAACTATGATTTATTAATGTTTACATGTTTATTGAGATAACATACATTGGTTTTCTTTACTTATTTCTATATGTTTACAAATGTGTACAAGCATTTTACGTTTTCGTCCAGTTTCTCTATTCCTATGTAATGTAATACATGAATATTTATCTGGACATAACTACTGGAATATAACTATGACTTATTAACATTCACATGTTTATTGATAACATACATTGGTTTTCTTTACTTATTTCTATATGTTTACAAATGTGTACAAGCATTTTACGTTTCCGTCCAGTTTCTCTATTCCTATGTAACATAATACATGAATATTTATCTGGACATAACTACTGGAATATAACTATGACTTATTAACATTTACATGTTTATTGATAACATACATTGGGTTTTTTACTTATATCTATATGTTTACGTATGTACAAGCATTTTGCGTGTTTCCATCCAGATTCTCCATTCCTATGCAACATAATACATGGACTGATTGCAATAATTCATTTTCTGTCCTGCTGGCCAGGGATTTATATACATTAATTTAAATCTATTACAATTCCTTTGAATTTATTTCGATAATTTTATCAATTTAACAAACTATTTAACCATGTAAATGTACCACTTTATAAAGATGCTATTAAATTTCACCATATCCATGTGAATTTTTTTTTAAATATATATACACACACACACACATACACACACACACACATATATATATATATAATATATATATATATACATGTATAGTTTGTAATTACTATATATAAAAAATATATATAGACTTGTTTGGCACGCTGTTTTTGGCTATATTTAGATCTAAAACTTCATAGTTATTTCGGATTTCAAACATTTCGGTTGAGCATCACTGAAGAGACATTATTTGTCGAAATGCGCATCTGGTGCATCAAAATTGGTACCGTATAAGTTTTACATATATATATATAGTTTGTGAAAAGAATTCAGTATTTGATACATTAAATATATCCAATAAGTCAAGAAACACAAAACTCGAATAACATTTCACTGTTAGCTCTTTTGGCTTTAAATAATGCCTCTTCAGACAGTTTCAAAAAAAAAAAAAAATCTCTAATTATAAAGTTGCTCTCTCTAAAGTTTTTAAAATTCAATAAAGATTTCTGCAAAAACCTATGACATCACACGAGGATATTAAGTAAACAACCAAAGCAGCATTCATAGGTAAAATCGTGCGTTACGATTTTCCTGTTTTCCATTTTACCTGAAATAAGACGACTTCAACTCTGATATTGCCCTGCAGATTATCTTAACAAAAGATGTCTGTTCGTATGATACAGCTGGGTCACCAACTAGCCTTGGTATATACCAGGATTGTGATCATTTCTGATCTAGATCTAGGCACACTCTCTGCAACATATTTGCTAGCCAAGGGTATAACACCGTCTATTTTACTTCCAAAGGCTGAGGAGTCAAACTCCGTTGAACTTGGTAAGTCTGGCCTGCATGAGAATTCCACCGAATGATGATAACCGTCACGACACAGCCTATCTCTAAAAATGTATAAATTGTTTCTGGAATATCAACCATTTATCATTGAAATTCTCTAACAAAGTATAAATTGTTTCTAGAATAATAACCATTCATGATTGAAATTCAATAAAGTTTAACCCTAAATCCTATTCTATTTTTCAAACTATTCATCTTGTATATTTTCTGTAAATTCCGTTCACATTCATATGTCGATTCGATATTTCCCTGTGAGCTCGAAATAAAAGACACCAGAGTCGTCCACTTCTGCTTCATACTTAGATATTTTATTGAAAGTAGATATTAACGGCAAACTGATAACTCAACTGTATGACAAACGGGATGATTTCAACTTCTCCATCGTCAACTTCCCATATTTATGTAGCAATATTCCATTATCACCTGCATATGGTGTTTATATATCTCAACTGATTCAATACGCAAGCGTATGGTCAGTTTTTAAATCGAGGCAAGCTACTGACAAGTTGATGGTACAGGGGTTTCAACAGTGTCGTTTAAAGTCAGGATTTTCGCTAATTCTATGGTTATTACAACGATGTAGTTCGTCAATACAACCTATCATTTGGGTCAAATGCAATCTGATGTGTTTCATGCCGATCGTTAGGCCGTTCTTGGCACACTGATTTTGACTACGGATAACTCCGTTTACCTGATCAGGATATAGGGCTCATGGCGGGTGTGACCGGTCGAAAAGGGATGTTTACTCCTCCTAGACACCTGATCCCATATGTCAAGGGGTCCGTGTTTGCCCAACTATCTATTTTGTATTACTTATGGGAGTTATGAGATTGATCACTGTTCGTTATCTTCACCTTTCATTATGGCTGTATTATTTTTATTTTGTCCACTGCATTTTTTTTAGCTCACCTGAACCGAAGGTTCAAGTGAGCTTTTCTGATCACATTTTGCCCGTCGTCCGTCTGTCTGTCCGTCTGTAAACTTTTCACATTTTCGACTTCTTCTCCAGAACCATAGGGCCAATTTCAACCAAACTTGGCCAAAAGCATCCTTGGGTGAAGGGCTTTCAAGTTTGTACAAGTGAAGGGCCATGTCCCTTTCAAAGGGGAGATAATCTCAAAATAATGCAAAAATAGGGTGGGGCCATTTAAAAAGTTTCGCAAGAACCACTGGGCCAGAAGAGCTGAAATTTACCTGAAAGCTTCCTGACATATTTCAGATTCAAGTTTGTTCAAATCATGGCCTCCGGGGGTAGGATGGGACCACAAGGGGGGATCAAAGTATTACATACAAATATATAGGGAAAAACTTTAAAAATCTTCTTCTCAAGAACTACTAAGCCAGAAAAGCTGAGATTTACATGAAAGCTTCCTGACATAATGCAGATTCAAGTTTGTTCAAATCATGTACCCCGGGGGTTGGATGGGGCCATAATAGGGGATCAAAGTTTTACATACAAATATATTGGAAAAATCTTCTCAATAACCACTGAGTCAGAAAAGCTGATATTTACAAGAAAACTTTCTGACATAGTGCAGATTCAAGTTTGTTCAAATCATGGCCCCCGGGGGGTAGGATGGGGCCACAAGTGGGGAGGGGTCAAAATTTTACATACAAATAGAGGGAAAATCTTTAAAAATCTTCTTCTCAAGAACCATTGGGCCAAAGAAGTTGATATTTACATGAAAGCTTTCTGACATAGTGTAGATTCAAGTTTGCAAAGGGTAGTTGGGGCCATAATAGGGACTAAGGTTTTACATGCAAATATATATGGAAAGTCTTCAGATATGGGCCAAGGTGACTCAGGTGAGCGATGTGGCCCATGGGCCTCTTGTTACTATGTAGCTTGATATTAGTTTCCTCATATCCGACTTATCTGTGATGATACAACATGCTAGTCACAGTATATGCACCTCGACTGGAATATCAATGCTGGGTTTCCTCCATCTTATTTATGAGATCATTGAATTTAGTGTAAAATTCTGTTTACAGGCAAAATAATTTCCTGAGACCTGACTGAAATTAGTATTGATCAAATCTTTTATATTTGAGTATATTAAAGTTATACATATTCATATTATGACACACACATCCCCAATCTAATTAAAATTAGATCTTCCATCCGTCATCGGCTATCAATTTTACAGGTAACGCGGATATCTTGGATTTTCATAATTAATGCACTTACCATTACATATATATGTTAAATGTGTGTGTTAAAAATTCATCATGTCTATGTAAAACTTATTCAGTACCAATTTTGATGCACCAGATGCGCATTTCGACAAATAATGTCTCTTCAGTGATGCTCAACCGAAATGTTTGAAATCCGAAATAACAATGAAGTTTTAGAGCTATTACAGAGAAAAACAATGCGCAAAAAAAGTGGAGTCAAATTCGTCTAAGGATAAGAGCTATGCGTGAGGGAGATAATCCTTAAGTTTGAAATGAATTTCTAAATTTTATAACAGCAATTAAATATACATCCGTATTTTCAAGCTAGTAACGAAGTACTTAGCTACCGGGCTGTAGAGACCCTCAGGGAATAACAGTCCACCAGCAGAGGCCTCAACCCAGGGCTCATAATGTAAAACTTATATGGTACCAATTTTGATATATCATGTCTATGAACATTGTAATTTCTGTGGAAACGAGGGGGTTATTTTTATTGGTCTGTCCCTTCCTCCTCGTTTTCTCAGAAATTGTGAACATTGATGTTGTCAATGCATACTGAATTCATCAACTAAAATATAGATATGAATATATCATCAACATTTTATCTGAATAAACGAATAACTTATTCACATCCGTACCCTTTCACGTTTGCTCTGGTAAGGGGTTGTTGCACGTGGTCTTTGATTCGTTGAGGTCCATGTAAGTAACGACAGGCAGGAGAGCAGCCACTGCACTGTACTTAGTAACGACAGGCAGGAGAGCAGCCAGCTCTGTACCTAGTAACGACAGGCAGGAGAGCAGCCAGCTCTGTACCTAGTAACGACAGGCAGGAGAGCAGCCACTGCACTGTACCTAGCAACGACAGGCAGGAGAGCAGCCAGCTCTGTACCTAGTAACGACAGGCAGGAGAGCAGCCAGCTCTGTACCGTTGGTACATTTGCTTGTCAAGAATTTTCAGAGTGAAGTAATCCCCCCTCCCCCGCACCTTTCCACTTTGAAAAACGACGTCACGTCCCAATCGTCGCACTGTTCTCTATGTAGTGGTGGATCATTGTACATATCAGATCAATTCGTTAACTTTGGTATTTTATTGAATTTTAATGGTAATTTTTTAGTAACGCAGATACAGTTGTCATCATAAGGTCACAAACCTTGAATTAACAAAATAAAAAAAAATGTATTTAAATCATTGTACAGTAGGTCTGGAGTATTTTGAATTACAGATGTGAAGTGTTGGGGTTACACAAAGGACCTGACATTAGGTTTTTTCACTTAGTGTTTGTAAAAGCACTAATAC
Organism: Ostrea edulis; assembly: GCF_947568905.1. Lineage (NCBI taxonomy): Eukaryota > Metazoa > Mollusca > Bivalvia > Ostreida > Ostreidae > Ostrea > Ostrea edulis. The sequence continues at coordinate 29,278,859 of NC_079170.1, forward strand.
GACCATCGTAAGGGCGGTTACCACTGTGTATCATGTTCGTATTTGAAGAAGGTTCAAGGTTTGGTTTAAACTATTGCAGACTGAAAAAATGTGTACTTAATGCTGCATATGGATGTTTATACAATAACTGTGAAAATATAAAGCATCCGGTCCAAGTCGTAACTGGATTACTTTTAAAAAATCTTTTATTAAATCCTCATTTCATCGTGCATGCACACATCGTAAAAATCATAATGCATATCACACATTAAAAAATAAGAAAAATTCATAATGCATTCATACATGTGTACATCATAATAATCGTAATGCATTTCATAATGCATATCGTACATCAGAAAATCATACATCATAATAATCATATTGCATTTCATACATTTAAACAAAAATTGTCTTGCATAAAAATCACAAAACATCATTTCATAATTCATACACACATCGCAATACTCGTAATTAATTTAATACATCAGTAAAATCATGAAATTTCATTTCATAATGCATTTCAAATTTTTTAAAATTCTTTCCATATTCCATATTAATTATACATATCAATGTCTATATATTTATACAAACATCATAACAAGGGATCAATATAAATATATACTACAAAGAGTCTCCTATCATATAATGTCTTTTTAAGTTGGCGATTTTTTGTAAAAAGCTCACATTCTAACTTTTCTCGGAGATTTCTTTCAGACATTGATTCATTTTTCATCCTGAATTTCATCTTATATTTGTACACAATTAACGTAATTAACGTAAAAAGGCTATTAGATTATTAAAAAGCGAGATTTTTTTCATTGGTTTCATGATAGAATCCAAGTGCAATGATTTTCCAAGTAATATCAAAATCTAGAAAAGAGCTGACTTTCTGCCAAAGAGGTTTGGTAATTTTACAATCACATAAAAGATGGTTTGTGTCTTCTTCAATTCTACAAATTTCACACAAAGGTGATGCATCTCACAAAGACATTGTTATTCAAAATACCATGTAATAATCTATAATTAAATTCAGATTTTTCAGTTATTGTATTTGTATATATGTATTTCCAAATACAATCTTCTGTAATATTGAATTCTCTTTTCCACCTATTGTAATTCAAAGGTTTTTGAAATTTCATATCAAGAAGTATTAAGTACGTTTTACATCATTCATATTTTTACAACATTGTTTTTTAATAGAAAATGGACATCTTGTTTTACCGTCACATAATGTGCAGAGGAACAATCTTTTTTTTTAAATTAATATATTTATTTTGGCGTGTTCTAACAGGATTTTTTAGCATATAATATTCACATTTTTAAAACTTTTTTGAACAATACAAACTGTTGAACATTTCTCCCGACTCATCGAAGATATCTTCGGTGTATCCAGTTTTAAAACACAAGGGGTTTGAATTATATCGGAAAAGTGTATTTCGCCATAAAACTTCACGTACAAATCTCTTTTTAATCTATCAATAACTTGATTGTTTGAGCCCTAGTTATAATGCTATATATAGGAGCATGTCTTTCGCAATAAAAAGAGTTGACATATATCTCTGGAACCGATCATGAATGCCATTACATGACTCGGGTCTGCTTGAAGTAACGACCATGGTCTCCGCGGCTAGTACTTGGGTATTTTTACTGAGCTTTTTATCTATCATAAGTAAGTATATTTACCTAATTTCATCAATTTAAGGTCTCTCTGGCCCCTAATATGTATCTTGGACTCTGATAAAAGCCTTTTGAGTTTGGTTAATTTTATATCACTTTCAGTCTGATTTTACCATTAACACAAATTGTACATATCGTTCTTTTAAAGAATTAATTATTTAAAGCATTACTAGCTGTCATTTTGGTGTCGGAAATTTTGTAGTAAAATTGTGATTTATTATTTCAATGACATACAACTTTAGGTTTATTAACTTTTGCAATTAATATTCGTGTTAAGAACACAATCCAGAGGCTCTGAATGATGTAAAATTACATTACTGTCTTTCCGTACATTAATTGATTTCTATATAATGATATAAATTCAATAGATTCGAAATCTTTATTTTCATAAAATCTTAAACTTAGTTTATCTATGATTATGGTTCAAGTCACATTCAAAACTAACATAACATATTTTCGTAACAATATAAAATTTTCAGATTTAGAGCAAATATTTGAATTCAAAATTTTATAAATATCTTTTTTAAACGATTGTGAAGAATTTTGTTAACTACGTTATAATTCCATCGTAGAAATACATGATAATGTTATGTCTTGCTTGTAACGCCTTTCATGTACTCGCATTTTCGTAGTAAAATTTTAGAATTCTAAAATGGATGAAATTAATGGAAATGTGAATGATAGTATAGGAAGTACATATGCTCTTGCAAACCAGACGTTGTTACGATAAACATACACAGGGTATGGATTTCTAAATATCTAAATTTCTAAATCCTCCGACTGAAATCGTTCAGATCACGTCCTTTCAAATGCATTTAAAATCAACGAACCGTAGTCTAGCAGCATGTTGAAATCGACACCGTTATTAAATGATTTAAAAAAATATAATCCAAAATGACCATTTCCTATATATATACTTTCGCAATAAGAATCTGATATGACAATTGAATATTTTGAAAGGTAACTTACTGGGGCGGATACAGGAATTGCAGTTACGGGGGCGCCACTTTATGAGGCTGGGGGCCGCCTTGAGGCCGCCAGTGGGTCCAGGGCGAAGCCCTGATGGGGGCGAAGCCCCCGGAAGCTCTTGGATTTTACAGATTTTATAGGGCGTGAAATATGTCTCCTATTTAAGTCATTTGTACTATTTTCTATCATTTTTAATGTGGTGAAATTAGTAAAATTACGCAAATTTTAAGGGTTTTTGGAAAAAATTAAGTTCTCCCTATTAAAAGATTAAAAAAAATCAAAAGATTTTGTCATTTATTTCTTCGGGAGTGGAAGAAATTATTGCTTCTTTTATCGTTTAGTACATTTTTCTAAACAAGATAGGCCAATACCACGATTTACCATAAATTTGAAAATTTTAAGGGGGCGCGCGCCGGTTGCGCCCCCCCCCCTTAAATCCGCAACTGACTTACATGCAGCCATGAATACTCGATGATTGGTCATACAACATATTCTTTCCTATCATCCCTTACAAAAACTTAACAAAGTCTGATTATCTGGGGTATGTGTGAATTAGGAAAAGTATTCGGACTATTCCTTTAATGTTCAATATTTATGTCTGATGAGATAGAATATACCAGAGGAAGGTATTATTGTTAGGCTCTGCTCCTCCCGTCTGTTTCTAACTTTTTGTATATTAGCTGCGAGTTTAACCTTGGTAGTACTTATTTTAACTACTTCCTATCTGGTGAACTTATAAATATCTTCGACGAAGAAAGGTCATTTTTGAAGGAGTAAAGTCGATTATCTTGGCGATGCGCACTTGTATGGAGCGCCAAATTAACATAAACTCAAATAATTGAAGATATCTTCAATTATTTGAAGATATCATCAATTCTATTATTACTCTCTTTATATGAATTAAGGTATTCCATGTATATTGAAAGAATAATGAACAGTTTTGAAGGATTTAGATCAACATAAAAGTTTATTGTTAAATAATGATGAAAGTGAAGCAGATGAAATTCACATGACTGGTAAATGATTAGAAGCTAACCCTTTTGCACTTAATACTTTTTGGAAGAGTTGTCTGCCCTTTGTAAAATAAGAAAAATCTAATTTTCTAAAAATGTGTGTGGTCAATGATTAATTTTATTTCATATTTTCATAAAAAGAAAATGTATGTAGCTTTCTACCAAGATATTAGTATGAAAACATAATTTGTTTTCAAAATATTGTAATAAAACATGCTTTTCCCATATACTTCAATGTTGAATTCTAGGTGAAATAAATCAAGCAGTAAACAAAATTTTGAAAATTCCTATGGTGGATTATTTTTATTTGATGAACCCTTCAAAATGATACCATGATTACAAATATTCCACCATCCATTTATTAGATATGAAATATGGTCATTATACATTGAATACCTTAATGCGCGCATTAAATCAATTATTGCTCTCATTAAATGAATTAATGCGCGCTTCAATTCAATTATTGCTCTCATCAATTGAATTCGCGCATCAATTGAATTAATGAGAGCAATAATTGATTTAATGCGCACACTAATCAAATTATTGCTCTCTTCAATTAAATTGATGCGCGCATCAATTGAATTAATGAGAGTAATAATAGATTTGATGCGCGCATTAATTCAATTATTGCTCTCTTCAATTCAATTGATGAGAGCATCAATTTAGTAGAAATATTGCTCGCAATAATTAAGTTAGAGATCGGTTTACATAATTTGATGATCTCTTTAATTCAATTGAAGATATCTTTAATTATTTACAATGCTTTTGTATAAGAAATTAATGCGCGCATCAATTATTTTAAAGAGAGCAACAATTCAATGAAAGAGATCATTGATTCAATTGTGGATATGTTGAATTGAAGATATCTTTAATTATATATTTGCTCTCTCTAAAAGAATTATTGCTCTCTTCAAATGAATTAAAGATAGCATTAATTCAATACGCCAGTTTCGAGATACGAACTCTTCTGTGTGGGAGGTACATTTAGTGGAACTTTGAATGACAAAGTGGGACAGAGTAGACCTACAGTCAGCAAAGAAGACGATGAAATGCATTAAAAGCGGCTTCTCTTTTAATATGTAACTGTGGGAAATACAAAATACTGTCGAAAGAAATGTTTTACTAAAGTGGAAACATAAAAACAATGTCATATTTGCAAGTAATATCTCAAATATGGTACTTTTGACTAACGAAATAACGTGATATGATAAGAATTCTATGTATTTAATTACTCCCTAAATACTTATAACTTACTTAGTTTGTGTATCAGTCGAATTCGGGTGATGTAACAGTGTATGGGAAACTTACTGAGTACATTCACTTATGCAGTGATGAAAATTAGTCCCACTCCCCCTGTAAACAAATTGTTTCGCGCCTCACTATATACGAGAGTTCTCCAAAGGGAAATAACTCAGGTATATCTCGAAACCGGCGTATTGAAGAGAGCAATAATTGAATTAATGCGCGCATTAAATCAAGTATTGCTCTCATCAAATGAATTAATGCGCACATCAATTCAATTATTGCTCTCATCAATTGATTTAATGCGCACATTATATCACTTATTGCTCTCTTCAATTGAATTGTAGCGCGCATCAATTCAATTGTTGATATCATTAATCCATTTGAAGAGATCATTAATTCAGTTAAAGCGTGCATCAATTCAGCTGAAGAATTAATGCTATCATCAATTTAATTAATGCGCGCAATTATTCAGAATTAAAGATAACATTAATTATTTGAAGAGATCTTTAATTGAATTGTTGCGCGCATCAAATGAATTAATGATATCATCAAATAATTGAAGATATCTTCAATTATTTGAGTTTATGTGTTAATTTGGTGCTCCATACACTTGTATAGTGTTTCACAAACACACTAAGACTTCAAAATACGTTTGATTATTCTTTGATAAAAACTTAGTTTTCTATCCCTTGTTAATTTTAGGAGTATACATCAGCGTTTCAATATCTCGTGCTGTTTCCGGGTTATATATTTATATCCAGTATAAAAACCATATATATGCGATGATGTGCACCTGTCGACGACACCCCCCCCCCCCCTCCCCCCACTTTCACAAAAGCGCAGGGATTTGAAATCTCCCCCGTCCGTCGACCAGGAACAGCAACATAACCCGTAACTACAAAAACAGATTTTTATGCTTTACCATAACAAAACGTTGATTTTCACCGCAAAATAAATAACCGTAGCAGGGCATTATATTTCTTCGATTTTGCTCAAGTGTAGCTTTCTATGCAAAACATTGTTTCTGTTTCAAGGGATCGTGTGGTATCGACAGCCTCATAATGCTACGATAGTTACTATATTACAGATTTCTATACAAATATCCCTGTTTCGGTTTCAGGAGATCACGTGATATCGGCGGCCTCGTAATGAACATTACGATATTTACTATATTAATTACAGGTTTCTATACAAATACACGTATCTCTGTTTCTGTTCCAGGAGATCACGTGGTATCGGCCGCCTCATACTGTTACTATAGTTACATTTACAGGTTTCTTTACAAAATCCTGTTTCTGTTCCAGGAGATCACGTGGTATCGGCGGCCTCATACTGCTACTATAGTTACTACTACAGTTACTACTATTGTTACTACTACTACTACGACACTGACAGTGGGTCAATCGTTGGAGCTGTGGTGGGATGCATTGTAGTGGTCATTATCATCGTAGTGGTCGTAATCATCTGCTGCAAGAAGAACAGAAAACCCGGGGTGATCGTTCAACCTGCGTCGACAAATGTGACCACCGTCCATCACACGAACACCACAGGTAATGGCTTCAAAAATCATCGTGACAAACTGAAGAATAATTTAAGTATTTTTTAGGAGTAAAGGGGTAGGTGATTTAAATTTTTTGTATTTGAACTCTCTCTCTCTCTCTCTCTCTCTCTCTCTCATTAGAGCTCACAATGGATAATGTTTGCGGTACAATTGAATTGTTGCTGTCTTGTTGCTGTCTTGAATTGAAATGTCGGGCTCGTTATTTGAATTACAATCACTCAGAAAGATTTCGTGAACAATTAATTGTACCAGATACACCTTGGACCATCAGCTCATGAAGCAAACATCCGTGCGAATTTTCGTAGGTACTCGATATTAAACACGAGTGTTTGAGAAAAGTAACTACTTTCATTCAAAGTATGGAGCATATTCTGTTTTTTAATACTTCTGTGCGTTCCATGCGATATGTGTTAGACCAACAAAAACAAAACACTTTCTCATGTATGTTGGTTTTGAGAAAAATAAATAGACCGATCGCTTAAAAAATCTAAAACCCCTGCGTTACTGAATCTTTTCACTATGGCAACGATGGTCCACGGTGAAATATCATGCAATTACCAAACAAAAAGGAATTCAAAAGACAACGGAGAAACATATATTTCTTTTTAATCTGCGTGTTCAAATGGAACCTACTTCGGGAAATCACCAGAAAATAGGAATTAAAATATTTATATATATTACTGTTGTGACTCATGATTAATGATACATAAATTGATTGTTGCTGTATAACAGTTCCTCCAATGCAACCTGGATACGGACAACCGATGGGGTACGGACAACCGATGGGGTACGGAGGACAACCGATGGGGTACGGAGGACAACCGATGGGGTACGGAGGACAACCGCAGCCAGGCTACAGTCAACCTCTGGGCGGCGATCCCGCTTACCCGCCACCGGCTAAGTATTGACGAATGGAAACGTTTTCTGACTTACTGGTACTAGAAAAATACCACAGATTATGCGGTACAATGTGATAAACTGTTGCAGTATCCAGTATCTCTACTAATATCTTTTTAATTCAATATTTCATATTGTACGAGCATTAATTTTATTCCAGAATGATAAACGTTTTGCATGTTGTGTATATTTTGATATTTATTTTGCTCAGACAGACAGTCAGAGAAAGAGATTTTATGTTAAGGAGATACTCTACATCGTCATTGTATTGTATTGTTTATTGGCTTTAAGCCTTACGGCTCATCAGCATAATACATATTCAATTACAAAGTATAAACAAAAAAGATGTATACAGTATGAAAAGTGGAGTGAATATTAGAGGATGGACATACGTAAAGAGAGTTATAAGTCAAGTTTACATAAAAAAGAAACCAACAAAAACCAGCATATACATTAGACGATAGTTTGGCTAGATCGTAAGAGTAAAGCACTTTTTAAAAAATTACACAGATTACAGAGTTGTTTTCTATTATGAATTGACATCAATTGTACCAGTTTAAACATGGAAGCATGCGACCAATAATACTGACAATGGCTGACTTCCTTTTAAAACAAAAGGGCCTCCGTGGCCGAGTGGTTAGAATAACGCGCTCAAAATCACACGGCCTCTCACCTCTGTCGGCGCGTGTTCGAATCCCGCTCGCGCTGGTATAGGCCCGGTCACACAGCATTCCACGTCTAAATCACGTACAAAAAGTTATGAAAATCTGGTGGACATGGACGTGGTCGTAAGTGGTAATTTTTGGTCAATTTTGGCTTGGCCGTGCTTTGTACGGGGTATGGCTGTCGGCGGCTGTTCCACTGCTTTAGCACTGCCTAAGCACGGCTAACCACGTCTATGTACGCGGAAAAATCCACTTGTCAGTGATAAGCCGCAAAACACACGCTATTTCCCTTGATACCAACGCGTAACACCCGTCCGATGACCGTTCTCTGTCCGTGACAGACCGCTAAACTTTCGCGTCTTACTGCGTCTCCGCAAGTTTTAATCACTGCCGGAACACGGATTATCACGTTTGTTTCACGTGTGTTGCATGTCTTTACCACATGTGCCGCCCGTGGTTGTCCGCGAGCTAAACTTTTGAGCAGTTCAAAACTTTTTGCCGCGTCCGACGCCGTTCCGATTCCTCCCCGCGTCCTGCCACGTCTATAAATCGACTGTAGTTCGTCTTAAACTCTACATCAACGCGAACAACATCGTCTGCTTCACGGGAGACCACTTTTTGACGGGTTTTGGCCGTGATTAAGCCGTAAAGTGCTGTATGACCGGGCCTTAAGTGAGAAAGTTTCCCAGTTTACTTTCGGAAGGTCGGTGGTCTCTTCCCAGGTGCATTGTATCTGGGTTCTCTCTTCCACCAATAAAAACTGGGCGCCACCAGATAACTGAAAAATTGTTGAGTGTAGCGGAAAACATCAATCAATCAATCAATCATTTTAAAACATGGATGAAAATATAAATATCAGCAATATTTGTCTATACATTTCAAAACTTCTCGCTTAGCTGAGTAACGCAGTAGGTTAGCACGTCGACTGCTGAACTGTAGATCGTGTGTTCGAGTCAAGCAGGTTTTTTTAATTCTCAGATTGTTTTCTACTAAAACTGCATCTTTTTACGAAATAAAGTAGATTTGAAAGTTTTAAAATATTGTTGTTCACATCTTCCACTTTTCATGCATTTCAAATTTCTCTGGTGTAGCATACCTCCTTAGGGGTGTACTCTACATCGTCATAATGGCTGACTTCCTTTTAAAACATTGATGAAAATATGAATATCAGCAATATTCTCTATTCATTTAAAAAGAATTCACCTAGCTGAGTAGCTCAGTAGGTTAGCACGTCGACTGCTGCGGTTGGCCTCTAGCAGAGTGAGCACAAGGAATTTTCGCTGATTCGAAAACGACCGTTTGTGCTTTATGTAAGTGGCAAATTACAACTGTTGAACTTTAGGCACAAAGCCGATGTATATATGTTTATTTTTCTACTGTAAATACGTTTGACTTTGAACCTGTATTGTTTTTAACACAAAACTCTTACAATGGCCGCCACGTCGGGTGGCGGCCATAATGGCGGATTTAGAGATTTCACTTTTCAACGAAAGTACCGTCGTGAAAACACGGTAGTTGTTGATGTGCATTCACGTGTAAAGCTTAATGAACTTATAAAATTTGTACATGAACACTATGGAGTAGGGACAATGTCTGCGTGTGTTCCAAACTCTGGGAATCTCTACGAAATCACTTTCGACGGAAGAGCACCAACTCAGTATTGTAATATTGTAAGATCATGGGTTTAAACTATTTGTACATGATAGGGTTTGGGGGTAGATTTTTATATAATATTTGTAATACATGGAAGATGATCCCATGTGCATGTACATTAGTGGCTAGTGGTGTAGCATCCTGGTATCATGCTTAGCATGGATAATATAAGCTATGTTGATGTTCCATTTTATTTTTAGCGTATTACTCGTTCATTGCTACTTTCGATATTGTTGACATGTGTATGTAAACAATCGCATATATTGCATACATTGTTTATTATTTCAGGTATTCGGCAAAGCTACAGTCTAAGACAGATGTATTGATGTAAATTATATCGATAACTTAAAGTGAAATCAAGTATCACGATTGTAAATCACGTAACTTACTTCTACCATCACATGTTGAAAGTTTGCCGCCTGCCATCTTGCTTACGAAGGAATGCATCACGTGATATTTTGTCTATAGATACACCACCTTGTAGTTAACAAGTAGCATTGTCCGATTGTTTAGATATTTGAAATTTGTATTTCTACTTCATTTGTTTTATATGATGTAGTTCAATTGCAACATAAGTGATCAAACTACTTTGAACTTATTGTGATGGCGTAATGTACGATTTACGTATTATTGTTCTGTATTCCTACGCATAGGATTTTGGTTGTCCGTTTCATTATGAAGAATTATTTTGACTTATGTTTGTATGCAATCATATTAACTTGGATTATAATTCACTGTACAGAAACAGGACACTTTGACATTATGTACTTTTCTATATCTGAAGTTTTGTACTTAAAGTAGTCCGGAGATGCCCTAGAAAGGACAATTATTTATTTATTGTTTCGGTCACATGACCATTTTTAGAAAGTATATAAAGCGGGAAGTTTGCCAGTTTACATCGTTCATTTCAAAGAATCAAAACACTGAAATTTACTAGGTATGCAGATGTAGAAATTATACGAAATATATAGCTTTAGAGCTCTCCACCACACGGACACCACAATCCACAATGATATTTGTTATGAGTTTATTATTTAATCCGACAAGGCATTATTTATATATGACGTTACTGACTGGAGGAAGTCCAGCAAATAAATTCATACAACGATATACCTAGTTTTCATTCAAGTCTTTGATAATGAAGGAGCGAGGCGAAGTAAAATAACCATGTAGTCCAGAGAGTATATCTTGTTCGCTAATTGGCATTATGACAGGGTGTCAAAAGGCTTACATTATCTAATGGAGGGGATCAAAGTAGAGGAAGGGTTTTTGAATGCAGAGAAGTTGTACAGAGTTCCTTGGTTGTTAGCTTCTTACATTTACCAGCATATATAGAGGATGTAGAAATTGATATTGCACTTCAAGCAATGAAAGTTGAATTATTATCCCCCATTAAGAGAAGATACTATCCGGGTACAACCATTGCAGATGGTACACGTTATGCAAAAGTGAAATTACCGGAAAACATGTCTTCATTTCCATACACGATGAGATTCCAGAAGGAATATTACAGATGCATACATAATGGGCAAATCAAAGTGTGTTCGCTTTGTTATTCTAGTGAACATTTATTTAAATCGTGTCCCAAATTTGTATGCTTTAAATGTAAATGCCAAGGTCATTACGCAAGAGCATGTAAAATTCAGTCTTCTAGAGAATGCGGGGAATGGGGACACAGGTGTGTCTGTGAACAACGTATGAGTGAACATGAATCGGATTCCGGAGACGATGAATGGAGTTCCAATAACAAGGATCAGGGGGTGAGTAACGAGAACGACGACGGAGAGGTTCTAAAAGGGGAATCTGGTGGAAAGTTTACTTCTTTGGAAGGAAACAAAAATGCAAAAAAAGCACAGAAACTGACAGTGAAGAAACTCAGACTGAAAAGGTTAAAGGAAACTCGGGTGATAATAACGTTGTGATGGAAGACATCAATGATGATGAGAATCAAACAGATGATGAGGACATGGGAGACAATTCAGAAACGGAAACAGAATTGTTCTGAACACCACCAATGGTAAAAAGAAACGGAAACAGAATTGTTCTGAACACCACCAATGGTAAAAAGAAACGGAAACAGAAGTTGTTCTGAACACCACCAATGGTAAAAAGAAACGGAAAAGGAAAAGAAGAGTAAAGAAAAATAAATAACAGTGGGGAATTTATTCCTTTTCTCTTTCTTTCTAATGATTGTGATCGCTTTGTGGAACTCTAATGAGTTATGTAATATTGACAAGATGAAAAACATATTTAATTTATTTGAAGAAAAAAGATTTGACATTGTTGCTTTGCAGGAAACACACTGGAATGATCAATTAATAGAAAGTTACAAATATTTATGGAATGGGAACATAATTTGGCACACTGTTTTTCCCTATAATAGCTCTAAAACTTCATTGTTATTTCGGATTTCAAACATTTCGGTTGAGCATCACTGAAGAGACATTATTTGTCGAAATGCGCATCTGGTGCAGCAAAATTGGTAGGGTATAAGTTTTACATTATGACCCCTGGGTCGAGGCCTCTGCTGGTGGACTGTTAGTCCCCGAGGGTCTCTACAGCCCAGTAGCTAAGTACTTCGTTACTAGCTTGAAGATACGGATGTATATTTAATTGCTGTTATAAAATTTAGAAATTCATTTCAAAATTAAGGATTATCTCCCTCACGTATAGCTCCTATCCTTAGACGAATTTGACTCCACTTTTTTGGCACACTGTTATTCCCTATAATAGCTCTAAAACTTCATTGTTATTTCGGATTTCAAACATTTCGGTTGAGCATCACTGAAGAGACATTATTTGTCGAAATGCGCATCTGGTGCATCAAAATTGGTATCGTATACGTTTTACATTATAGTAATTTTATTACGTCGTCTAGAGGTGTATCCTTTTTGATAAGGAATAATATCAACTCATGTGTAGAATTTGTTAAAGGTTTTGAGGGAAGGTTTTTACACATTAGATATAAAGAAAATGATGAAATATTTGATATCATTAATTTATATGCACCAAATGATATTAAAGAAAGGACGTTATTTTTTTCAAAATATATTGGGGGTTACCCTTGATACACCAAACCTTATCATTATGGGTGATTTTAATAACACGTCTAGTGATATTGATAGAAACGGAAAAACAAAGCACAAGTATGACCAAAGTTATAAAGCATTGATGGAGATAATGAACAATTTGCATGTTATAGATATATGGAGAAAAAGAAATGAAAGAGATCAAGTGTTTTCATGGAAGCGTGCTATTGAAGGTAATCTTGTTCAAAGCAGAATTGATTATATATTGGTTTCAAATTGGTTACGTGTTTTTGTTAAGAATATTATGTCTCTTAACACATCATTTAGTGACCATTCCATAGTGTGTGAAAGAGACCCTGGTATATGGATTCATAATAATTCTTTATTGTTTGATGATACATACAAGCAAAGAGTAAGTGTGATCATCGAAAAGGAAAAGAGTTACCCATTGTATAAGTCTTCAATATTAGTGTGGTGGGATAATCTTAAATATGAATTAAAGAATTTTCACAGTGTTAGAGTAAGATGAAAGTAAAGGGAAAAAACAGAGAGTTTTACAGAATTCAAAATGCTTTGCAGAGAATGTCACAAAATATTGCAAATGGTGTTTATGTTGATATTGAAAAGTATGAAGCATTAAAGATGGAACTAGCAGAATTTGAACATGAAAAATGTAGAGGTGCAATCTTGAGATCTAAAGCACAATGGGCAAATGACTCGGATAGATGCACAAAGTACTTTTTAAATATAGAAAAGAAAAGACAGGAGTCTGATATGGTAAAAGAATTAATTGATGAAGATGGAGTGATTAAAAATGACACTGATTTAATTCTAGATTTACAGTACCAATATTATTCTGTTTTATATTCTTCGGTGACAATAGAATATGAAAGTAAAGATAATATATTATCTTTTGTTGACAAAAACCTTAATGAAATAGATGTTGAGATATGTGAAAAACATATTGACAGCGATGAAATACATAAGGCTGTTAAAGTGTTCCGGAAGTCAAATATACATTTTGGTTTAGCTTATGTATTTTTAAAAATAAATACCGATAGTAAAATTCTTTCAGTTATTTTTTAATAAATAAACGATATAATGGGCAAAAACAACCTTTATCGTAAATTCACACCTTTACGATACCGAAAACGAGACTGAAAATGTAATACCGGATCTGACGTCACAACCCATCATTGGGGGTTTTTCACAACAAGACGAAAGTATAAGAGAAGAAAATATTCGAAGAGAAATGGCAAGTAAGAGTAAGGGACGCATGTGTGTAGTTTCAGGATGCAACAACAGGCCCTCGGACACCGTTTCCGTCCACGAAGGACGAGCGACAGAGAGCAGCATGGACTCGATTTGTGAGACTGACCCGTGCAGACTGGACATGATCGTCCTAGTATACTGTTGTGTGTAGTGCGCATTTCACGGACGAATGTTTCGAGGCTCAGTTTTCACTGATGAGAGAATTTGTAATTCCTGCGAAAAAACGCCTCTGCCTGGTGCGATTCTATCGCTTTATCCTAAGAGGAAAGTGGACGACCTCAACCTTGCCCTCCTCTCTTCGCCCGAGCCTAAACCCAAGCACCAGGCTGCCGTCAAGCTGGAGAAAAATAGGGTAGGTCGTGTGTAACTTATTATGAAGATTCCATCGGTAAGAAAGTTGATAATTTTTATTGTAGTCTGTGATGTTGATTAGCTTTTTTTCACTTTATAAGTTACAATACACGTACCATATAACGAGTTTCTTACATGCCCCCATCTGATCAGGACCCTGGATTAGATTGCCGTTTAAACATATTCTGTCATATAGATCCACTGATCTATCTTAGTAATGTGATCAAGAACTCTGCATAATTTAAATATACTTAGACTCTATTACTCTTTTAGTGGGCAATATTATTTTTCCAACACGATTAAATGTTAACATTGCAAAGATACCAATTCTGATCAATCAAGTGAAGGCTGAGGGGTGTAGAGTGGGTGGCCTGTAACCCCTGTTATAACTCCTACATGTACATCCTTTGGAGTTTTACGTTAATGAAAATTAAATTATTTCCAAAAATGACATGTGATGGAAACCCCTCTTCACTAATTTAATTTACACAAATCGTGGGCAGATCCAGGAATTTTGGAAAGGGAGGGGGTTATACCATCATTAAATTTTAGTTGTTAAAGGGGGGTTCCACCATCTATATGTGTGGGTGTTTTTTAGCAAAATTTTCTGATGAAAGGGGAGGGTTCCGACCTTCGGGATACCCCCCCCCCCTCTTGATGATCAGGATCTTCCCACTGCAAATTATTTCAATATTTACATGGGGACATTTTATTTCAAAATAATAGTATAATTACAGTAACTACATTATAAAGCACTATCGTAACACTTATTTTATCCTTTTTTATTGGGAAAGGTTGATGATTGCTGCTCTACATTTTAATGATAATTCCTCAAGACTGCATGCCATAACGAAGGAGGGGGACCAACAATTTAAAATCAGCTTCCCGAAGTTCAAGCGTGGGGAATGCAGTGTTCGTAGGAAGCCTGTTGATCCAACATTTAGTAAGAATGTACTTCTAAAGATAATCCACTATCATAATTCATATCAAAATTAATTGGCATGGCATTTTTACTATTTTTGCATTTGTCACTTTTCTTTCAATCAAGTTTAAAACAGCAATAACAAAGTTAATGAGAATTTTTATTATTTATCAAAATACAATACATACAGTAAAGAGCAATTTATTTATAAGGATATAAAGCATACATAAAATTTTAAATAGTGTCCATTTATTCCAGCCCATCAGTCCTGATGAAGGAGACTTATTTGGCCTTCCATGGGTCATCAGAACCATTACCATGCTCATTGCCAGCTAAACCACCTCCACTGTACAGTGAATTTTCCCATCCTGATAAAGAAGAAGCGGTGCTACATTTTACATCGAGGTTCAGTCGGAAGGAGACATCCGTGTGAATGTGAACAAAACGTAATACTAGCTATTTGGACATTCTAGCAAAGCAGATAAAAAGTATGTTGGTCATACAGATGTGCTCTATTTTAATCTTGTTTAAAAATGTTAAATCATTGTGAAAGACTTTTATCTTTGGTTTTGTTTAAATCTGAACCAAAGCCATATAGAGTAGTAGGTTGTGAAAACAAATTTTGTTATTTTTTACAAATAAAAAAAGACTGGGAACAACCATGATATAGGGTCTGACCGTTGGGTAACAATCTGTTTGGTCTTGCATACAACAGTGCATTTTTGCAAATAATTTATAGAATGAAATATTAACATAGTATATGTAGTATTAGCTTAGTATATATAATAGTTGTAAGAGTTCAAAAAATGATAAAACTTTTTTTTAATGGGAACATGAAAACAGGGTCCTTGTCCCGTTCCTGGGTGCAGAAACATTTTATTTAAAATATTGTTTGTGTAGCTGATGCTTTCTAGAAAATTGATAATTTGTAGTATTCTGTTTTGCCAGTATTTATTTATAATCATGATATTTTTTACTACCATTATGTTCATAAATGTATTATTTTTGAACCATTTCTGTTAGAATTTTGTGCTTAAATTTTTTTGTATGCATCATGTATGAATTGTACATTTGTTTAAAAAAGTTGCTTCAACTAAATCATACCATCACTCAGGTGTATTGAATCCTTCATACTCCTCAGAGGCAAAGGAATTCGTCACAGCACATGAGGGTAGAGGGACTCGCACCTTGTGCCCTAGGTATCCTTTGCACCATCAAACAAATTGCCTGTGTGTTGTGTATCTGTTACGCCTGTAATTCCAGGAAATGTTTGGAATTATTCACTAATGTAATGATAAACTAGCAATCGGACCATTGGGGTCATGTGAATTTTGTATTGATTAAATCAATAAAAAAAATTGACTTTCTCTTCAATTGTTGCCCTCATTTCTCCATACTGGGATCAGTATTGGTATTATGCCGTCTCGAGCTCATGCACATCTAAACACACTGATGAAAACCCAGGGTGTTTAGTAAAGCAGGCCAGTTCCTTGTTGAATGACTCCCCTCTTCTCATCAACCCTTGGCAATTCGGTGCAGCATACACTTTCCTTGGCAGCTGACATATGGGAATAGAATCCACATTGACACCTAAAATGATTTGTAAACCATGTGAATTTGTGAAAGAATAGAGAACTCAATAATGGGGAAAAGATGATAATTTTTAAAAATTCTTAGAAAAATTGTAAGTACAATTATAATAGTATAAAGGGGGTGTCACATGAGCGGATAGAAAAATCAATGTTATTTTTCAGCTCTTTCCCAATGAAGTAATGAGCGAAAATACACAACAGGAACAAATAATCTTGTCTGTAATAATAGTAGGTCTATTGATAATTGAGGGTATATACCATACCACTCCCTAATTACTAAGGGGTGGTATGGTACACACCAGTGCGACCACTAACATTGTTATTACAGACAAAATTACAGATTCCTGTGAATACGACGCGGACAGGTGTAATATGGTCATTAGTCATCTGTAATTTTATCATTAATGTAATTAAAAATGATGTACAGTTAAAAATGATTGATCAATTTCGTATTTCCCAAAATTTATTTTATAAACAAACAGTCTAACGGCGCCTTACCATTCCGTGCCTCCGAGGCGATGTTCAAGTTGTTCTCGTTCAGCATTCTCCCCATTTAACTCGTCAAAATAGTCAGAATCCGTTGAAGCTGGCTCATATTGGTAAGGGATGATGTCTATACCTACTCGTTATGATAATCTTCAAAGGAAGACGCTTCAAATGATATGTGCAGGTCGATTTCGTCCACAGAAACGGAGGTATCGTTCGCATTTGCCATACTGGCCTGTTTGAGACTAATGGGTTGTGACGTCACACGTCATTTTGGCTAAATATAGTAAAACCGGAAGTTCAGTTGATTGATTTCGGGCAGGTGCAAAAATAGCTAACTTTGACGGTGAATATCTCGGTATTGAATGCACGCACGATCATATTTTTTCCCCTTATATTTTTAAATGAATTTCTGAACCAATTTACCATTTTTGCACCCATGACTTCCGGGGCTCTTTAAAGAAATGTCAAATAACAAAAGCCCAGGTTCAGATGGTTTGACGGTTGAATTTTACCCAAAAACAATTGGCACAACTCTCGCCTCTCCTATATAAGATATATAAAGAAGTAGAAATGAAAGGACATCTGTCACATTCTATGAAAATGGGTATTATTGCATTGATATATAAGAAAAAAAGTGACAAACGATTATGAAAAAAATGGAGACCAATTAGTCTTAATGTTAATTACAAAATAATAGCGAGAGTTATGGCCAATAGGTTAAAGTCTGTATTGCCAAATATTGTATCAGAAAATCAGACTTGCTGTGTAATTGGTAAAGATATTGCTGATATGTTGGTTAGTATAAGAGACATTATCGATATTGTAGACATGGATAATTTAGAGGAATATATTATCAAAATTGATCAAGAAAAGGCTTTTGACAGAATAAGCCATGAATATTTATTAGATGTTTTGAATGTTTTTGGATTTGGACCATATTTTAGAAAATGGATAAGAATTTTTCTATTCACAATGATAGCTTTCATTCATATGTCGATTTGATATATCCCTGTGAGCTCGAAATAAAGGACACCACAGAGTCGTCCACTTCTGCTTCATACTTAGATATTTTATTGAAAGTAGACATTAACGGCAAACTAACAACTCAACTATATGACAAACGGGATGATTTCAGCTTCTCCATCGTCAACTTCCCACATTTATGTAGCAATATTCCATTATCACCTGCATATGGTGTTTATATATCTCAACTGATTCGATATGCAAGAGCTTGTTCTGGGTATAGTCAGTTTTTAAATCGAGGTAAGCTACTGACAAACAAGTTGATGGTACAGGGATTTCAACAGTCTCGATTGAAGTCAGCATTTCGCAAATTCTATGGTCGTTATAACGATCTAGTTCGTCAATACAACCTCGCATTGGGTCAAATGCTGTCTGACGTGTTTCATACCGATTGTTAAGCCGTTCTTGGCACACTGATTTTGACTACGGATAACTCCGTTTACCTGATCAGGATATGGGGCTCACGGCGGGTGTGACCGGTCAACAGGGGATGCTTACTCCTCCTAGGCACCTGATCCCACCTCTGGTGTGTCCAGGGGTCCGTGTTTGCCCAACTATCTATTTTGTATTGCTTGTAGGAGTTATGAGATTGATCACTGTTCGTTATCTTCACCTTGCATATATATAGCAGTGTGAAGAGTAATGGGTTTTTAACGAATTATTTTCCAATTAAAAATTCCGTTAGGCAAGGTTGTCCTATTTCTGCATTGCTATATGTGTTGTCATCAGAACCTTTATGTTTATCAGCTTCTATTACCCAAACTCTGCTCACCGTAGCTCGTTTTTGCTGTCATAAAAAATCTGAACAAAGAATGATTGAGATTGAAAATTTGTCATTTATTACAATACCAAATGACGAAAGAAATCTTCAACATAAGATTTTGGGGGAAATCAGATAATACATTCTACATGAAAGTACCTGCAAAGCTAAATTACTCAAAGTCTGATTTCCCCCAAAGAAGACAAAATAACTTAAATAATGCTACGCTATAAGATGACAAATAAAAATTCATCAAAACAAACCCAGAGCAAAAAGATGGCGAACAAATAAGGCCAACCCAAATGACTAAAAAGCCTATATAAAAAGATTGCATAGTACCGGAGTAAACCTCCATATTGAGGACGGAAAGTTGGGGTGGTGGAGGGTTGAACAAAATGAAAAACTTTGATCCGCTTTACAATTTGTATTCACTGAATCCCATGTATATGAAAAGGCTAACGTGTGCAAAACACAAGCTATCGCGTGCCTATCCAAGCCATTGATTGGCTAACAAACTTGAGGCCCTCAACGGGGTAAAGTTATACGAGGTCCCCAATAGGGCAAATGACACATATATACGTTTTAAACATAAATGCTATTATGTTCCATAATATTGATTTTATGTTTATCAGCTTCTATTACCCAAACTCTGCTCACCGTAGCTCGTTTTTGCTGTCATAAAAAATCTGAACAAAGAATGATTGAGATTGAAAATTTGTCATTTATTACAATACCAAATGACGAAAGAAATCTTCAACATAAGATTTTGGGGGAAATCAGATAATACATTCTACATGAAAGTACCTGCAAAGCTAAATTACTCAAAGTCCGATTTCCCCCAAAGAAGACAAAATAACTTAAATAATGCTACGCTATAAGATGACAAATAAAAATTCATCAAAACAAACCCAGTGCAAAAAGATGGCGAACAAATAAGGCCACAAGATATGAAACACAGTATCATATCGGCGCCATCCAAGGTGAGCAGAGAGAAATAACTAGTTTGACTGTGGAGAGTTAATAAACATTTATAACACATGAACAGTTAAATACTGACCCGATTACAATTAACAGTGTATATGGTTACCAAAGTTGACACATTCCTGTGCTATAACATAAAGGATATTGTATATAGCAAGACATACTTTGGACATATCTGTGTATAAAAGGATAGCGTAACTAAGTGAGTCAGTAAGGTCTATTGCACCAACCACATATAGCAATGTATACAGTACCAATGTGTAGCATATAAAACAGAAAAAATTTTCTCTACAACTTGCAAAAAAGAATTACTACAAAGAAAATATAACAGATACCAACTTGCAAAAAAAAACCTATTTTGTTTAAATATTTACATAGTACCAAACTTTTTGCAGCAGTTAAACACTGACCTGCTCGAAGTCTTAAAATTGATATAACAGTCAATTGATACAGTCCTTAGTAGCAGTTAGACACTGACCTGCCCAAATTTTCAATTGATATATGCACGCAAGTGATGCAGTCTTTAGCAGCAGTTAGACACTGACCTGCCCACTGATATATGCACGCAAGTGATGCAGTCTTTAGCAGCAGTTAGACACTGACCTGCCATGAAGGTTGTTGCTGAACCTGAATGCGCCCTGACTACCAAGTAAAAAAAAAATCAGAGGATGGGGTAGAAAATAAGTTAAAGGTTGAAAGCAGGTATTCTTATGTAGCGACGAAAGGCATTAGAGTTCCATCTGCCTAATTGTTTGATCAGATTCTCAGAATAACCCAGACTTGTGGCATATGTAGCAGCACCTATTCTAAAACTATGACCTTTGTACAACTTTGGGTTCAGACCAGCAAAGGTTGCAGCGGCATAGAGTTGAGTGGAGACATAAGGATATGTAACAGGGTTTCCCCGTATGAACTGGAATAAAGGTCCCGAAGAATGCTTGAAATGTGATAAATAACGATGCAGAGCTGCCACAGAGGGCACATTGTTGGATCTATGCTGCTCTCAAGTGTAATGACAAAAGGATTGTTATGTTTCTGATTTTTGAAATGATGTAAAACTATCTGCACTGATTTCAGTAAAGAACCCTCAAATTGAAAGGCGACATTTGACCGCTGCACCACCAAACTGCTACTTCCTGCAGATTTTGAAACAACTTCCCCAAGGCGAAGGAATGCATGAAAGCATAATTTAAACAGAGCATCTAATACTATGCAGTTTTAAGTTGTATCATAAGAAGTAACATCATTATTAGAGGAATTCCTATCCCAATGTCTAATGTAAGTGCATTGATGTTTCAACATGCTGATGACACTAATATGGCTGTGTCTGAAAAGAAATCTATTTTTGAAATTTTGAAAAATTTTGATCTATATGGAAAAGCTTCTGGTGCAAAAATTAATGTACAGAAGTCTGAAATAATGTATTGGAGGTGGACAACTTTATGAGAATGAAAAGGTATCAATGTGTATAACAAAGACAAAAGTTATGAAAATATTAGGAATTTATTATGGAAGAAACAAGTCTGAGTGTGAACATTTGAACTGGCATGACAAAGTACATAAAATAAGATATTTATTAAATTTTTGGAGACCGAGAAATGCATCAATCCAAGGAAGAGCAATAGTAATTGATACATTGTGTATTTTTTATATGTTATATCAATCCCAAAATGGGTCAGAGAAGGTATTAAAAAAGAATGTACAAACTTTTTTTGGAATTTTGGGAAACATTTAATTTCATACAAAACTATAATTGGAGATAAAAGAGACGGTGGTTTGAATGTAATAGATATATGTCTGAAAATGCTATCTTTTAGGCTTAAATTTTTAGCTAAATATTTTTGCAGTAACAAGCAATTTTTATGGAAGTTCACATGTAGATATTTTTTGTCAAAGATTTGTGATTTAAAAGCAGGATTTGAAATATTTCTATTGAAATTCAACAAGAAAGATCTTCAAACTTTACCACAGTGTTATAAAGAGATGTTTGATGCATGGTATGCAATATAAGATAGTATAAAACACAACAGTAAGAACAATAATATTTATCATTATTGTTTATTTTGTAATCCACAGATTGTTGCTAATAATAAGATGTTGAAATGGAATCATTTTATCCGTTCAGGTATCACATATATCAAAGACATTACTTATGAGGTTATGCCTGGGTTTTTTTTACCCGTTTCCTGTATTATAGAAATTATTTAAGAGGATAATCCAGATATCGATATCAAAATTATCAAAGAAAATTAAATTTGTTTGAAATCAGTTATTCCATTGAAATGGAGAGAATATGTGTGTGAAACTGAATTTACTAGAAATGATTTTGTGCCAAATTTTCTTATCAGTTTAAACGATCAAAACATTGTGTTCAATTCCTGTACTGTGAGGGTTTTTTAAAAATAAAATATTGATGGAGAAGTTTTTTCACATCTGATAAATTTTGGAGTAATAAATTTGAATTGGTTGATGAAGGAGATGTGAAACAAAGATGGTTTGTTTTATTGGAACCCTGTAAATCGCCAGATATTATTGAAACTGATTTTAAATTTTTTCATGATATTATATTTACGAAAGAAAAATTGTTTAAATATTGGAAAACTTAATCTAAAGTATGTCCAGTGTGTGAATCAGAAAGTGAAGATTTATTTCATTTGTTTTTGCAATGCAAAGAACTCAATGATTTCAAAAATAATTTTGTTATATATCACCTTGAATCATTTCTGAAAGACTGTGGAAATAGCGTTTACAATTCTTTGAACTTTGAGAAAATGTTTCTAACTGGGTATACGAAGAAAAGCAACCATGTTAATTCTCTCTTTGTGAATTTGTTCCTTTCAGTATGTAGATTTTGTATTTTTAAAAGAAGACAACTATGTCTGCAAAGTGGTAAACGACTTGACATTACAAGATTGTGTAAATATACTTTGAGAAACTATATTTCATACAATTTTTATCAATTATGCACTATTGAAAACAAACACATATATTTCATAAAAAGTTCTTGTATAGAAATCATATTGTGAAAGACACTCGGGGTGTACTTTTAGATATATTTAAAAAAATAAGATATCTATGAATTATCTGTTTTAACAGTTATTGTACTGATTAAAATGTAATTGCCATATATGTATGATGATGAAAATCTATAAAAGATATAAAAAAAAAAAAAAAAAAGCGTCGACTGCCTGTTCGAGTCCCGCAGGGGTTTCAAATTTTTCTCAGATTCCTCTCTAATAAAACTGCATTTTTGGACTGAATAAAGTAGATTTGAAAGTTTTCATTTTCAAAATATTGTTGTAGATATCCTTCACTTTTCATCGATATCAAATTTCGCTGGTGTAGCATACCTCCTTAAGAACCTAATATGCGTTTGTTTTATCATATAGAATTGTACCTTACTAGTAAATATCGAGTTATCTTCTGCTTGACAATGAATAGACAAATAAAACGGTTTGTTTTACGAGTATTGTCAAATGGTATCCTGTGATTTGTCAGCAGCAGTCGATAGTGTGTGGCATTAAGGGTTATTTTTCAAATTAAAACTTATGGAGTATCTGGTCATCTTTTTTGTTTTTATAAACGTTATCTTTGAAGTGTCAGGCAGAAAGCAGAAAGTTATATACAAAAAACAATTTATCTCCATTAATACTGTTAATGCTGGTGTTCCACAGGGTCTCTACTTGTGCCTTTACTTTTTAAAAATCTATTTGAATGATGTTTGGGAGAAAACGTTTTGCAGATGATAATCCTATTGAGTATCTAACAAATAATGTTGTTGAAATTCAGCGTATCTTCAATCACGATTTATTTTTTCCCCTCTGTACAAAAGTACAATAGCGAATTTTTAGGTTTTGAATTAGTATTGTATACAATGTTCCAAAATATAGTTTAATTTTGAAAAGTTTGTTTGACAGTCTTCTTTAAAAATGTATTGTATATAAGTATATTGTAGAGTATTGTTAAGTTGCAAGAACTTGTCTCCAAATCGTTTGTATGTACTTGTATTATACAATGAAATATGTTCAAAAGAAATGTTTATATATTTTCTTCAATGAATGGTTTAAATTTCACATTTGTATATTTATAATATATATTTATTGATTTGATTTTAATTCTGTACTTTTTGAAAATAATCCGTAGACAAAAAGAGGTAGTTCTAAAACATTTAACTGATCAAAGAGTTCGCATTCTTTTACAACTTTTGTATGCAAGAAAACTCTGCTGTACTTGCGTCGTAATTAGACATACCTTGTAACTGTAAGAAACTAAACGAGGAAGTTGGTTGTACATTGAGTCTTTCGATATTCTGGTATTTTCTACCTATATACACAAGAAATACGCCCGATTGATTTTCTAGTTGCAATCGAGCATCACAACAGCACCCCATTTCTTTAGAATGAATATCTGTTCAAGTGAATTTATGTCCATCAATAAATCACGATATGTCAATAAAATATTATGTGGTGTGAAGAGTTATTCCCCGTTCAACATTCTTTGTCGGAAAGATAGCATGTGCCTGTAATGTCTTAATCACAGGCAATTGCATCGCTTGGCATCGAATTTCCTATTAAAGAGTAAAGGTATATAAAACTCTAAATATAGGGTACCCAAGTTAGCCGATGTAAACACAATAAACCAATCGATATAAAATTCTACTTTGTATTCTGATATATTTATACATAATCAACCTATATTACTACCAAAGTTCATCCCGAACATCAGTATACTTCCCAAGATATGCAGAAATGAATTCGGAAAAATGCCTATTATTTGATGGTCGACTTTTAACTGGGTCCAGGCACTATACGACTAAACAGTATGTTTGAGCATTGCAACGAGCTATTACATAGAATGTGCTGTATAAGATATCATTTCCAAAATGAATTTCTTACCCCAATTCATGAAATGAACTCCGTAATACCTCCAATTGACTGAAAATTGTAAAACCGTCTGTACTTTCACTATCACAGTCATTTTGATCGGTGACACTAACTATCCTAATTAACATCATTATTATAAATCGTCAAACACCTATGTTAATTTGGTTTAGATAACCCAGCAGATATGTGGGAAGATTGTGCTATTAGTGATACAAACATGAAATTTGGTACACTGATAGAGCATTCTGCTAGGAAGAGTTTTGGATATAGGGACATTCCAAATTTATCCTTGGACCAAATTGGCGGTCATTCTTTTGAAATGGCCATTTTCGAGTAATATGAGACACAGGATCCATGTCAATATAACTATATTTACTCATCAAAAAGCACATCTATGACTTTTTTTCACATAAGCAGGCTCTGGGATGCCAGTTAAATGTGTCAAAGCTTACACACCATTCATTTGACCCTTCTTACCAAAAATAGTTTTGAACATTTTTAAAACAAACTTAGGAAACGCGACGAAAATGAACGGGATATGTCACTTTAACACCCTGGGAGTGCTCCTAGTTGACTTTTACATAAAATTTAGTGCACAGAAAAGGCTTGGATCCAAATGATATAGTATTCTACTTGATTGTGTACAAGTTTGTAATCTCTCCTGTAAACAATCTTGTATACTCCCTTTCGCTGTGCACTGGAATGTGGCCTTAACGCACTGTTCTCTGAAACCCATTTTGCATTCACATGTTATAAATTGCCGGTATGTCCCAGTTGCCTGCGGGAGGATTGCCCTATACATACTCCAGTCATTATTAATCTGAACCCAATCCTATTTTCTTGGCGAAGGAATCTCTGGTATGGAAATCGTCATCTGACCGGTACCCAACAGAAGCCGGTTTGGTAGGCAGCTCTCTGATAAACTGAGAGCTTCTCGAGTTGGTGGGATGGCCTCTATTGATCTGCCACTCTGGGTGAAGAGATACTTGCAAGCCTCATTGACATGTTCTAGGCTGCTGGTTCGATCGTAGATCAGGGCAACAAAACACCCCAGTGGATCCTTGGGGTCAACTACAACTGCACAGAAAGCTATAGTGACATGATTATAGGATTTCCATGTTTCCCATGTTGTTTACTCCTCCCACGGTATCATACCCAGCGAGGGCGTACACGAATGGCAACTCTCGGTATTTGTTCAGTGTCATAGCCATTTTGCGGACTGTCACGAAATTCTTTCCTATGGCAAAACAACCCAAAGTTTATCGATGTCCAGCTGCTGTTACTGCAAGGATCAAATATCTGTGTCCAATGTGAAGATCGACACCTTAGTATAGCCCCGCCTCACTGCATCTTAGGCATGGAGTAATATTCTCGTATATGCCTCCTCCTGACTGCACAGGGAGCCTAGAGCAACACCTTGTGGTTGTATACAAAGCATGTCTTTGTTGTTTGTGCTGATGATTTGCTTCTCTGTTTTCATGGTTGCTATCCTAGTTGTTAGGAAGGCAACAATTCTATCTTGTTTACATGTATGCGGAGGAAGGCCTGTCAGTTCCCTTGGGTGGAACTAGATGGCTTAACTCGTCTCCTGATGCTTTACTCCTTTTCCTGGTGTCTATTTTCAACTGTCTGGGAAGTTGCAAACATTATCTACCCTGTTTGAATGCTGTAGCTGAGATATGATGTACGGTAAGAATATTATGTATACTCAGAGACTTCAACAAGCACTTGTTGAACTGAGGTTATGATCAAAAGTTATTTATTGCCCCCATTTGTGAATTGATCTACCTAGCCCAGGGGGCAAAATGGACCCTCCTTCTGGACGAATCGGGAGATGCTCAGCACCCTATTATAGGAGATCGAGAGACTAAGTGGAACAAAGCATCAACCATGTCTCGTTTCCGAGTTTTTATGTACATTAGAGTGTCCAGGTACACATGCAAGGAGGTCTTCCAATTGTAGCTGTGTCTGATAGACTCGATACAACTGGTACTCTCTCGGATACGTGCGTAGCTGTCGAAAATGAGGAGTTGTGAGACTATGGAAGTAGGTGTTGATACATATGAGTGGCTTGACTGTTCTTCAATACTTGGATGTTAGGACCATTCAAGATCATACCACCTAGTGCTACAGGAGAAGAAACCGGCATTTCGTAGCAGTGGGTTTCAAATGAACCACGAAAGGTGTCATCATTTTCAACATGCCTATTTGGACTATGTTTACGGCTCTAGGATGACACATTATCACTGTCAGCGTCGTGCTTATATGTCCTCTGCAGGGCTGAGTCAACATCCTGGTTGTCAGCAAACAGAATATATTGACCGGACTAGTGCTCCTTCAGGTCTTGAAAATATGTCATGATTCGATCTTTGAGTTTGGCCGAGACTGTACCAAGCTGTTCCAGTCTAGTGGTGTACAGTCTTGTCAAGTTTACCAGCTTGCCATAAGAGCATCCATGCAGGCACCATCAATGTAAGCTACCAGTTTTCCATGGGTTATACCATGATTGATATCATTATCTTGATCATCCACTGTTGTCTTTGTGACCTTAGCTATGTTATACAAGGATAACAGACACTTCACGTGTGCTATAAGGTCTCAGTTTAGCAAGAGGGTTAGGGTTAGCCTTACCCTGCCTTGTTTCATAATATCAGAGCAGCTGCCCTGACAAATTTATCAAGATGGATAGTGGAAGCTTTGCGCAGAGAAGTGTTACTTACTGGCTTGTCACAAAAGAAACACTTTCCAGGAAGTAACTGTGTGTGGTCTACATGTACACTCTGATGTTTTGTACTTGCTTGGGACACTTTCAGATTCTTCACTAGTTTCCATCTCTGTGTCCGATGCAGTGCAGATTTGTTATACTTCAGTCTGCATGAATCATGCAACTTAGCCTTTTGGTTCAGAAAGATCGACTCGGACTGTATAACCCCACTATCGTCCAGGGGGACTTTTCTAGGGATTTTGGCAGGCAGCCGATCTGACTGAAGTTGTGTATAATGTCTGCATGAATCTAAACTGTATTTCGCTTGGAATCAAGTGGACAGGAAAGGATCTCAACAGTGTCCTCCTGACATAACACACACTTGTTTTAATCTGTCATAATTATAAGACAAGTTTGTTGCAGATGTACTGGGCTGTTGGGGATCTAAAAGCTTCAACTGCTTATTGGTCATTGTCATTCAGGCAATATGCACCACCTACATTTAGTCAATATACAAATTGGAAACCAATACCAAGCAAGTATAGTGTATGAGAGAAGGTGCTGTGCAGCAGGATTATCACTTGAAAAAAGGAAACAAAATGGCATAGATATATTAGTAAGTTGTTACCAGCCAATGAAGTTAAGACGTTATTGCATAGTATGTACATAACAGTTGATAATATACTCACTGCATTGTATTTCATATCCAGTACACATAACAGGGTTGAACTATGAGGCAAAATATGCAATTCATAGCCGTCATTTTGTAAAATGGCCGCCATTTTGTAAAATGGCTGCCATTTTTTGCCCTTTGAGGAATATGGAATGTCCCTACCTCCAAAATTCATTGTAATGGTATGCCCTAAATGTGTGCCAAATTTCATGCTTGTATCATCAAAGGCACAATTTCACTGGCATTTTCAGATATCTACTATGCTGAGATAAAAATAGACAGTTGTATATTTATAAATACTTGTTATTAGTCTAATTTATGTACTATAATGAATCAATATTGATAAAAATTAATGTTTGAGTCTCTAAATCGTTATGGGGTCCTTTCATCCCTTTTGGGTAGTTAGTGGCATCAGAATTTGGTATATTTCAGAGCCAACCTTTTTCAAAGAGTGCGTAGATAGTCTTAGTCTGCTGATATTTTTTCTTTGTTCTACAGAAAGTATCTTTGCTAGATAGTGTAAAATTGTCAGTCAGAAAAACATAGATATAACATTTAGAAGATTCACGTATAATGTATCCTCCATGTACAAATTTATATAATTATTGCGTGAGAACAATGTAAATTGTCAAATCTCTACTGTATCGTCAGTTTCCTTTCTATTACATTAAGAAGTGTATAACATGTAACCTTTAAATCTCTGCTGTATCGTCAGTATCCTTTCTATTACATTAAGAACATTCTATAACATGAAAGGTGATCAATCTCAGAACTCGAACAATCAATACAAAATAGATAGTTGGGCAAACACGGACCCCTGGACACACCAGAGGTGGGATCAGGTGCCTAGGAGGAGTAAGCATCCCCTGTTGACCGGTCACAACCGCCGCGAGCCCTATATCCTGATCAGGTAAACGGAGTTATCCGCAGTCCAAATCAGTGTGCCAAGAACGGCTTAACAATCGATATGAAACACATCAGACAGCATTTGACCCAATGATAAGTTGTATTGACGAACTAGATAGTTATATCGACCATAGAATCTGCGAAATGCTGACTTCAATCGAGACTGTTGAAACCCCTGTACCATCAAGTTGTTTGTCAGTAGCTTACCTCGATTTAAAAACTGACTATACCCAGAACAAGCTCTTGCATATCGATTCAGTTGAGATATATAAACACCATATGCATGTGATAATGGAATATCGCTACATGAATATGGGAAGTTGACGATGGAGAAGCTGAAATTATCCCGTTTGTCATACAGTTGAGTTGTCAGTTTTCCGTTAATGTCTACTTTCAATAAAATATCTAAGTATGAAGCAAAAGTGGACGACTCTGTGGTGTCCTTTATTTCGAACTCACGGGGATATATCAAATATGAATGAAAGTTATTATTGTTAATAGACAAAACGTCATGTAACCTTTAAATCTCTACAGTACCGTAAGTCTCCTTTCTACTGTCATATACTATCCTATTTACATCTCCTAGATACCTTTGTAAGAATCGGCCATTTATTTTCGGTTTTGTTATAATTATTATACATGTTCAAATTGTTATAATGCTATATATAAGATGCATGTCTTTCGTAATAAAAAGAATTTATATATATATCTGGAACCGATCATGCGCATTGATTACAGGACTTGGTTCAACGTGAAGTAACGACCATGGTCTCCTCGGCTAGTACTTGGGTATTTTATTGAGCTTTCTATCTATCATAAGTAAGTATGTTTACCTAATTTCATCAATTCAAGATCTCCCTGACCCCTAATATGTATATTAGACTATGATAAAAGCATTTTGAGTTTGGTTAATTTTACATTACTTTTAATCTGATTTTACCATTAACTCAAATTGTTCATATTGTTCTTGTTAGAAAATAATCATTTAAAGCATTACATGTATTAGCTGTCATTTTGGTGTCGGACATTTTGTTGTAAAATTTTGATTTCCTATTTCAATGACAGAAAATTTAAGGTTTATTGACTATTGTTAACAATATTTGTGTTTAAAAACCCCATCCAGAGGCTCTGAATGAAGTAAAATTACATTATTGTCTTTCCGTATAAAAATTGACTTTTATATAACGCTATAAATTCAAAAGATTCGAAATCTTTATTTTCATAAAATCTTAAACTTACATGTAGTTTATGAATGATTATGGTTCAAGTCACATACAAAACTACCACAATAACACATTTCTGTAACAATATAATTTTTTTCAGATTTAGAACTAATGTTGCTTAATTTGAATTCCAAATTTCATATAAATGTTTGTCAAATGATTGTGATTTTTTTTTGTAAATTATGTTATAATTCTATCGTAGAAATGCATGATAATGCCATGTCTTGCTTGTAACGCCTTTTCATGTATTCGGCTTTTTTAATAAAATTTTAGAATTTTGAACAGGATAAAATTGTGAATTATAGTAAAGGAAGTACATATGCTCTGGCAAACCAGACGTTGTTCCGATAAACAAACACAGGGTTTCAATTCCTGAATACAAAAGCTGTGACCCCCTCCAACTGAAATCATTCAGACTACGTCCTTTCAAATTCATTTAAAATCAGGTAAGTAAAATCAATGAACTGTGGTCTAGGAGCATATTGACTTACACGAAAATTATTATATATGTACTAAGAAGAGAGGAATATTAAAATCCCGCAATAGACATAAAAATCAAAAGTACCCTCATGTGTTTAGTACACCAGAAATGATAAAAGAATTAGAAAGGTTACATGAGGAATACGTTTTGGTCGAGCTGACAAAGCTTGTAACAACATTGTCTTTGTAGGGTTCATTATTACAATTGTATTTTAAACGAACTTGGCATTCATTCCACATTTAGCAATCGTACTTATACTCCAACTGCCCTTTCAAACGATGGAATTCTAAAAAAAAAAAACAAAAAAAAACACAACAAAAAACCAACCAAAAAAAAACATGCTTCAGTTTTAGGCACATTTGGTATCCCTGTCGGTGGGTCGAATGAATATGAGTTACCGTAATTATACTGGATTCCTAACCTACATAAAAACCCTTACAAAGATACATTGCTGGATCCAGTAAGTGTCCTATCTTTGCTCCTCACGAAAATGTTAACAGCTGCGAAGGAAAAACTTCAAACTTCGACCCACTGTGCGACTGCATATGCCAGAAGTGGTTTTTCTATATATAAAAAACTTCAAAGAACTTTTAGCTAACTTGAAATCGCAAAACTTTTCTCACATCAACAACATGAAAACCTATGACTTTTCAACACTTTACACGACCATTTCACACGATAAATTAAAGGCTATACTTTTTTAAATCATAGACGTTTGATATGTCAATAAAAATGGAAAACGGAAACATTCATATCTAGTGATCAGTCATCCTAAATATTAATTTGTCCAACACCATTCTGATTCCACGCACAAAATATACTAGATTTCCTCATTGACAATATCTTTCTGATCTTTGGTGGTCAGTTCCTCCAACAATCTGTCGGAATCCCCATGGGTACGAATTCTGCTCCTTTGTTAGCTGACCTATTTTTATATTCATATGAAGCAGAAATTATTCCGAAACTTCTACTTGAGAAGAAAAAATATCCTGCTGGGCCTTCAATTCGACATTTCGATATATCGATGACGTTTTGTCTATTAACAATAACTTTCATTCATATGTCGATATATCCCTGCGACCTCGAAATAAAAGACACCACGGAGTCGTCCACTTCTGCTTCTTACTTGGATATAAATCTTGCCTAGATGATCGAGCGGTCTAGCGCGCTGGTTACATGCTGCTAGGAGAGTTGGTTCCGCAGGTCGTGAGGGACGGAGGTGGGTATCCAAATAAAGTGAAATTTTCTGTGCTTTATATGTAAAACTTATACGGTACCAATTTCGATGCACCATATGCGCATTTCAACAAATAATGTCTCTTCAGTGATCCTCAACCGAAATGTTTGAAGTCCGAAATAACAATAAAGTTTTAGAGCTATTATAGAGAAAAACTGTGTGCCAAAAAAGTGGAGTCAAATTCGTCTAAGGATAAAAGCTATGCGTGAAGGAGATAATCCTTAATTTTGAATTGACTTTCTAGATTTTATAACAGCAATTAAATATACATCCGTATTTTCAACCTAGTAACGAAATACTTAGCTACTGGGCTGTAAAGACTCTCGGGGACTAACAGTCCATAAGCAGAGGCCTCGACCCAGGGGTCATAATGTAAAACTTATACGGTACCAATTTTGCTGCACCAGATGCGCATTTCGACAAATAATGTCTCTTCAGTGATGTTCAACCGAAATATATATATATATATATATATATATATATATATATATATATATAAAGAGCACTAAAATGACAGACACAAACAACAGTGAATTGTCAAATTTTCAGGACAACCTGTCCCTTCCTCAGAACGATAGAATATTTACATCGAAAAGAAAACTAAATAGAAAAGGAAACTAAAACTACAACTAAACTACAAAAGCTGATAACAAACAAAACGTTTGTACAATATCCCTGTTTCTGTTTCAGGAGATCACGTGGTATCGGCGGCCTCATACTGCTACTACAGTTACTACTACAGTTACTACTATTGTTACTATTACTACTACTACTACTACGAAACTGACGGTGGGTCAATCGCTGGAGCTGTGGTGGGATCCATTGTAGTGGTCATTATCATCGTAATGGTCGTCGTGATAATCTGCTACAAGAAGCACAGACAACCCGGAGTGATCGTTCAACCTGCATCGATAAATGTGACCACTGTCCACCACACGAGCACCACAGGTAATGACTTATAAATCATCACGACAAATTACATGTGTAAGTAGTATTTTCTAGAATTAGAGTAAAGGGGTAGCTGTAAAGATAGGGGAAAAAGATATAGAATTGTGTTGATTTCAAGCATTATATTTGAAAAATGGTCTCTCTCTCTCTCTCTCTCTCTCTCTCTCTCTCTCTCTCTCTCACACACACACACACACACACACACACACATTAGATCCCACCTCTGGTGTGTCCAGGGGTCTGTGTTTGCCCAACTATCTATATTGTATTGCTTATTGGAGCTATGAGATTGATCAGTGTTCGTTATCTTCACCTTTCATAATGTTTTGCGATCCAATCGAATTGTGGCTGTCTTAAATTGAAATGTTGCGCTCGTTATTTGAATCTGAGGAAGAATCAATTTATCAATCTATCAAAGCCTGTACAGAACACTATTTAAATAATTGTACCTACATGTAATCATATTAAACACCGATCTACTATAAGAACTATACATACATGTAAAAATATCAAACACCAATCTACTATTAGAACTATACGCAGTTGTGTTAAGTAGGGCCATAAAAATATGTCAGGAAAAAAGCGTTGATAAACAGATCAATTTGTGACAAATTCTGTAAACACAACCCTTTTATACAAAAACAATATTTATATATCATTAAGTGCATATTGACATCTTATACATTTTTCACCAGACCGACAGTCTCTACATCAACTCTGTATCACGTGATCAAATATCAAGATAAAAACGTATCGTGTATGTATAAATCGTTGAATTGGCACGATATCCAGATATTAATGCAAGTTGAAGTTAATATAACTTCAAAGCATATTAATTTCTTAATTTGAAAAGTGCTGAGAGCAAGTTTATTGTGACTTGTAACATGTCTAATTTTTGCATTGAATATGCAAGATGCAGCGAATTTTGCACATACGAAGTTGAATCTAACCTGGAAAACATATTTTCTGTTGAAGCTAGAATTTGCTGTCCTAACTTTCCTTTGGCACTGAAGTTCACATGTCACATAAATCAAACATCTTTCACTTAAAAATCTCGGGGTGTCGTGCCAATGATGAAATTTTGATGTACAGAAACCCTGTTTATGCAAATGAGTCCATTGTGAAAGTAACTACACGTGTAGATTAGGGGCGATATCAAGATCATAATATAATATGGATATTACTTTAGCATGTATGCTATATAAAGAAGAAATTGAAACTTTTTCAATATCAAAGAGAATTAATATAACCCATTTGACGGAAACTTTTACGCAATTGCAGTTTACTGTATGACAGCGGTGGTAAATAACGAAACAATATTTTGACATTTCCAACCACAAAAGGACTGTGATATGTGCGTCATGACCTTCGTCATGACGTATTTTTCATTGTGACGTCGCGCAATGTGCCAGTGCGGTAAAGTATATTTATATACAGCACTGGTATTAAAAATTTTATGGGGAAAGCCTTAACTCAACCGCGTACATACATGTAAAGATATCACACACCAATCTACTATAAGAACTATATATCTACATGTAAAGATATCACACACCAATCTACTATAAGAACTATATAACTACATGTAAAGATATCAAACACCAATGTACTATAAAAACCTCCTGTGCTTACTTACAATTTTCATATCCAATCACTCTAAAGGGTTTCGTAAAATATTAATTGTGCCACATACTGAACTAAAAGGAATACAAAAGACACCTAAATTTTCAGTTAAAGCGAAACAAGATGTCTTTTTAATATGTGTGTTCAAATGGAACCTACTTCAGAAAATCACTAGAATATAGAAATTAAAGAAACATATTACTGTTGTGACTCATGATTAATGATATTGTTATATAACAGTTCCTCCAACGCAACCCGGATACGGACAACCAATGGGATACGGACAACCCGGATACGGACAACCGATGGGGTACGGACAACCAGGGTACGGACAACCGATGGCATACGGAGGACAACCCACATATGGAGGACAACCGCAGCCAGGCTACAGTGAACATTCAAGCGGCGATGCCGCTTACCCGCCAACGCCACCGGTGATTTGATGAATTGAAACTTTTCTTGACTTTCCAGTACTCCGTATATTATGCGGTACTGTGTGATAAAAAGATGCAATATTCAGTATTTGATATTTATTTTAATCAGACAGACAGACAGACTAAGAAAGATATTTTATATTAAAGAGGTACTCTACATCGTCATAATGGTTGACATCCTTTCAAAACATGGATGAAAATATAAATACATGCGTCAGCAATATTTGTCTTCATTTAAAAAAAAATCGCCTAGTTGAGTAGCTCAGTAGGTTAGCATGTTGACTGCTGAACTGTAGATCGCGTGTTTGAGTCCAGCAGGGATTTTAAATTTTTCTCAGATTGCTTTCTACTAAAACTAAATTGTTTTGACTAAATGAAGTAAATTTGAAAGTTTCAAAATATTGTTGTACATATCCTTCACTTTTCATCCATATCAAATTTCTCTGGTGTAGAATACCTCCTTAAAAACCTAATGTGCGTTTGTTTTATCATATAGAAATGTACCTTATTAGTATTTATCAAGTTATGTTCTGTTTGACAATGAATAGACGAATAAAGCGGTTTTTTATACGGAGTATTGTCAAACTTTATCCTGTGATCTGTCAGCGGCAGTCAATAGTGTGTGGCATCAGGGGTTATTTTTCAAATTAAAACTTATGCAATATCTGGACATCTTTCTGGTTTTTAAAAACGTTATCTTTCGAGCAGAAAGCAGAAATTTATATACAATAAACAATTTATCTCCATTGATACTGCTAATGCTGGTGTTCCACAGGGGTCTATACTTGGCCCTTTATTTTCTTTTAATTTATTTGAATGATGTTTGGGAGAAAACTTTGTCAATGTGTAGACTTTTTGCAGATGATAATTCTATTCAATATCTAACAGATAATGTTGTTGAAATTGAACATATCTTCAATCACGATTTATTTTCCCCCTCTCTACAAAAGTACATTAGCGATTTTTTAGGTTTTGAATTAGTATTGTGTATGATTTTCCAACATATAGTTGAATTTTGAAAAGTTTGTTTGACAGCCTTCTTTATAAATGTATTGTATATAAGTATATTGGAGAGTATTGTTAAGTTGCAAGAACTTGTCTCCAATCAGTCTGTATGTACTTGTATTATACAATGTTCAAAACAAATGTTTATATTTTTTTCCTTCAATCAATGTTTTAAATTTCACATTTGTATATTTATGATACATATTTATTGATTTGATTTTGATTCTGTATTTTTTAAAAATAATCCGTAGACAAAAAGAGGTAGTTCTAAAACATTTAACTGACAATAAAGTTAGCATTCTTTTACAACTTTTGTGTGTAAGAAAATTATATGCTGTACTAGCATCGTAATTAGACATACGTTGTAACTGTAAGAAACTAAACGAGGAATTTGGTCGTACATTGAGTCTTTCAATATTCTGGATTTTTCTACCCATGTACACAAGAAATACGCCTGATTGATTTTTTCGTTAAACTCGAGCATCACAACAACACCCCATTTCTCTAGACTGGATATCTGTGTAAGTGAATTTATGTTTTCTTAGAATTTCATTCTATCACTAAATCGCGATAAATGATTTTCAAACGTTTTATTTACTACATTCTGTTGACACATTTCCTGCAAATGGCTGAATGCACGTGTAAATAAGTCACACATTTTCGACTATATTGTTCAAATACCCAAAAATATCCTTTTAATTTTCAAATGTCCTTTAGAGCGTATGATACAATATATTCTGCATCAACCAATGGAATTAGATACATGTAGATATCCTACTGGTAACTATTAATAAAATAGGATGTGGTGTGAAGAGTTATTCCCCGTTCAACATTCTTTGTCGGAAATATAACATGTGCTTGGTAATGCCTCAATCACAAGCAATTGCATCTCTAGGCATCGAATTTCCTATTAAAGAGTAAAGGTATAAAACTCTAAATATAGGATACCCAAGTTACCCGATGAAAACACAATAAACCAATCGATATAAAATTCGACTTTGTATTCTGATATATTTATACATGTACAAAATCAACCTATATTACTACCAAAGTTCATCCCGAAAATCAGTAAACCTTCCAAGATATGCGGAAAAGAATTCTGAAAAATGCCTATTATTTTTTGGTCGAATTTTAGTTGGGCCCAGGCACTATACGACTAAACAGAATGTTTGAGCATTACAACAAGCTATTACATAGAATGTGCTGCATAAGATATCATTTCCAATATGAATTTCTTAACCCAATTCATGAAATGAACTCCGTAATACCTCCAATTGACTGAAAATTGTAAAACCGTCTGTACTTTCACTATCACAGTCATTTTGATCGGTGATACTAACTACCCAAATTAACATCATTATTATAAATCGTCAAACAGCTATGTTAATTTGGTTTAAATAAGAATAGACATTATAAAACATTTGTATATTCATAAAGACTTGTTATTAGCATAATATATGTACTATAATGAATCAATATTGATAGGAACTAGTATTTGAGTCTTTCAATCGTTATGGGTTCTTTCATCCCCTTTGGGTAGTTATTGACATCAGATTTTGGTATATTTCAGAGCCAATCTTTTTCAAAGAGTGTGTAGATAGTCTTAGCCTGCTGATATTTTTTCTTTGTTCTACAGAATGTTTCTTTGCTAGATAATATAAAATTGTCAGTCAGAAATTTATAGATATAACATTTATATGCTTACTCCTCCTAGGCTCTGGTGTGTCCAGGGGTCCGTGTTTGCCCAACTATCTATTTTGTATTGCTTGTAGGAGTTATGGGATTGATCACTGTTCGTTATCTTCATCTTGCATTTTCCGCGTATAGTCAGTTTTTAAATCGAGGAAAGCTACTGACAAACAACTTGATGGTACTGGGGTTTCAACAGTCTCAAATGAAGTCAGCATTTCGCAAATTCTATGGTCGTTTTAACGATCTAGTTCGTCAATACGACCTGTCATTGTTCAAATGCTGTCTGAAATGTTTCATACCGATTGTTAGGCTGTTCTTGGCACACTGATTTTGGCTACGGATATCTCCGTTTGCCTGATCAGGATATAGGGCTCACGGCGGGTGCGACCGGTCGACAGGGGAATGCTTGCTCCTCCTAGGCACCTGATCCCACCTCTGGTGTGTCCAAGGATCCGTGTTTGCCCAACTATCTATTTTATATTGCTTATGGGAATTATGAGATTGATCACTGCTCGTTATCTCCACTTTTCATTTAGAAGATTCACTTATACTGCATTCTCCATGTACAAATTTATATAATTATTGCATGAAAACAACGTAAAATAACCTCGGTATTTTAGAAAACTTTATTGGTAAAGCTTTTCAGCTAAGAAAAGTCTATACCATGTAACCTTTAAATCTCTACTGTATCGTCAGTCTCCTTTCTATTACATTAAGAACAGTCTGTAATATGTAACCTTTAAATCTCTACTCTATCGTCAATTTCTTTTCTATAACATTAAGAACGGTCTATAACATGTAATCTTTAAATCTCTACTGTATCATTAGTCTCCTTTCTATTACATTAAGAACGGTCTATAACATGTAATCTTTAAATCTCTACTGTATCATTAGTCTCCTTTCTATTACATTAAGAACGGTCTATAACATGTAATCTTTAAATCTCTACTGTATCATTAGTCTCCTTTCTATTGCTTTAGGAACAGTCTGTAGCATGTAACCTTTAAATCTCTACTGTATCGTCAATCTCCTTTCTATTACATTAAGAGCAGTATGTAACCTGTAACCTTTAAATCTCTACTGTGCCATCAGTCTCCTTTCTATTACATTAAGAACAGTCTGTAATATGTAACCTTTAAATCTCTACTGTATCGTCAGTCTCCTTTCTATAACATTAAGAAGGGTCTATAATATGTAATCTTTAAATCTCTACTGTATCATTAGTCTCCTTTCTATTACATTAAGAACGGTCTATAATATGTAATCTTTAAATCTCTACTGTATCGTCAATCTCCATTCTATTACATTAAGAACAGTCTAGAACATGTAACCTTTAAATCTTTACTGTACCGTCCATCTCCTTTCTACTATCATATTTACATCTGCTAGATGTGTTTGTAAGAATCGGTC
The DNA here is from genome assembly GCF_947568905.1 of Ostrea edulis. Taxonomy (NCBI): domain Eukaryota; kingdom Metazoa; phylum Mollusca; class Bivalvia; order Ostreida; family Ostreidae; genus Ostrea; species Ostrea edulis. The sequence continues at coordinate 29,318,156 of NC_079170.1, forward strand.
GTTTATTTTCAGCTCTGATGTAATTATTATCTATGTTCAATTTGTTATAATGCTATATATAAAAGGTATGTCTTTCGCAATAGAAAGAGTTGATATATATCTCTGGAACCGGTCATGCGCATTGATTTTAGGACTTGGGTCTGCGTGAAGTAACGATCATGGTCTCCGCGGCTAGTACTTGGGTATTTTTAGTGAGCTTTTTATCTATCATAAGTAAGTATATTTACCTAATTTCATCAAATTAAAGTCTCTCTGACCACTAATATGTATATTGAAACTCTGATAAAAGCGTTTTGAGTTTGGTTAATTTTATATTACTTTCATTCTGATTTTACCATTGGTGTTGAAAGTGTTGTTGTAAAATTGTGATTTACTATTTCAATGACAGAAAACTTAAGGTTTATTAACTTTTGCAATAAATATTTGTGCTAAAAAACAATCCAGAGGCTATAAATGAAGTAAAATTACATCATTGTCTTTCCGTACAAAAATTGATTTCTATATAATGACATAAATTCAATAGATTCGAAATCTTTATTTTCATAATATCTTAAAATTATTTTATTAATGATTATGGTTCAAGTCACATACAACACTACCGTTCGTTATCTTCGCCTTTCATACAAAACTACAACAATAACACATTTTCGTAACAATATAACATTTTTAGATTTAGAGCAATTATAGCTTTATTTCAATTCAAAATTTCATACATATTTTTTTAACGATTGTGAAGAATTTTGTAAATTATGTTATAATTCCATCGTAGAAATGCATGGCAATGTTTGTAACGCCTTTCATTACTCGAATTTTCGTAATAAAATTTTAGAATTCTGAAATGGATAAAATTAAAGGAAATGTGAATGATAGTAAAGGAAGTACATTTGCTCTTGCAAACCAGACGTTATTACGATAAACATACACGGGGTATGGATTTCTAAATACGAAACGTGTGACCCCCTCCGACTGATATCGTTTAGATCACGTCCTTTTAAAGGCATTTAAAATCAGCTATTTAAAATCTAGCAGCATATAGAATTGCACGAAAATCATAATATACATGTATGTACTAAGAATACATCCAGCTAATTAAGTCTCGTGGGATTGGCTTTTCTTTGGAGATTATATATATATATATATATATATATATATATATATATATATATATATTCGAAAATGAATAAAGAAATCGACATAGTTATTAAATAATTCAATAGAATATAATCCAAAATGATCAGTTCCTGTATATATATACTTGCGCAATAAAAAGCTGCTATGACTATTGATGAAATGTCAATCGGAATATTTTGAAACGTATCTTACATGTAGCCATGAATACTCGATGATTGATCATACAGATTCTTAGCTATCACCCCTTACAAAAACTCATATTATCGTCATCTCTTATTCTAACAGTTCCTTTGATGTTCAATATTCATGTCTGATGAGATAGAATATATCAGATAAAGGTGTTATTGTTAGGCTCTGCTCCTCCCGTCTGTTTCTAACTCTTTGTATATATGCGGGTTTAACATTGGTAGTACTTATTTTAACTACTTCCTATCTGGTGAACTCATCAATACATTTGACGAATAAAGGTCATTTTTTGAAGGATTAAAGTCAGTTAACTTGGCGATGCGCACTTGTATAGTGTTTCACGAACACATTAGGACTTTAAACAACGTTTGATTATTCTTTTATAAAAACTAAGTTTTCTATCCCTTGTTAATTTTAGGAGTATGCATTAGCTTTTCAATGTCTCGTGCTGTTTCTGGGTTACAAATTTATATCCAGTATGAAAACCATATATATGCGATGATGTGCACCTGTCGACCTCCCCCCCCCCCTCCGAGTTTTACATCGGCGCAGGGATTTGAAATCTCCCCCGTTCGTCCGTCAGAAACAATAGCCTAACTCGTACCTACATAAACAGATTTTTATTCGTTGCCATAACAAAACGTTGATTTTCACCGCAAAATAAATAACCGTAGGAGGAGGTTATATTTCTTCGATTCTATTCCTCAAGTGTAACTTTCTATGCAAAACCCTGTTTCTGTTTCAGGAGAGCATGTGGTATCGGCAGCCTCATAATCTTACAATAGTTACTATATTGAATGTGTCTATACAAATATCCCTGTTTCTGTTTCAGGAGATCACGTGGTATCGGCGGCCTCATACTGCTACTATAGTTACTACTACAGTTACTACTATTGTTACTATTACTACTACTACTACTACGAAACTGACGGTGGGTCAATCGCTGGAGCTGTGGTGGGATCCATTGTAGTGGTCATTATCATCGTAGTGGTCGTCGTGATCATCTGCTGCAAGAAGCACAGACAACCCGGAGTGATCGTTCAACCTGCATCGCCAAATGTGACCACTGTCCACCACACGAACACCACAGGTAATGGCTTCAAAAATCATCGCAACAAACCAAAGTAGTATTCAAGTATTTTTTTAAAATAAGAGTAAAGGGGTAGGTGATTTGAAGAAAAGAAATGATAGGGGGAAAGATATCGAATTTTGGAATTTTCTTGTTTTTAATCTTTTGTATTTGAAATCTCTCTCTCTCAATTTCTCTCTCTCTCTCTCTCTCTCTCTCTCTCTCTCTCTCTCTCTCTCTCATAAGAGCTCACATTAGATAATGTTTTGCGATAAATCGAATTGTTGCTGTCTTTAATTGAAATGATGCTCTCGTTAATCGAATCTGAGAAAGAATCAATTTATCAATCTCTTAAATCCTGTCAAGAACACTACCATAAGAAGTATATCTACATGTAAAGATATCACACACCAATCTACAATAAGAACTATATACTTACATGTAAAGATATCAAACACCAATCTACTATAAGAACTGTATACCTACATGTAAAGATATCACACACCAATCTACAATAAGAACTATATACTTACATGTAAAGATATCAAACACTAATCTACTATAAGAACTGTATATCTACACGTAAAGATATCACACACCAATCTACTATAAGAACTGTATACCTACATGTAAAGATATCAAATACCAATTTACTATAAGAAATATACCTACGTGTAAAGATATCAAACACCAATCTGCTATAAGAACCTCCAATGTTTACTTACAATTTTTTCATTCAATCACTCAAAAAGGTTTCGTAAACTATTAATTGTGGCAGATATCATGCAATTACCGAACAAAAAGGAATTCAAAAGACAACTAAATTTCCAGGAAAAGGGGAAAATGATATTTCCTTTTAATATGCCTGTTCAAGTGGAACCTATTTCAGGAAATCACCAGAAAATAAAAATTAAAATATATACAGACATGTATTACTGTTGTGACATATAATTAAGGATATATAAATTCATTGTTGTTGTATAACAGTTCCTCAAATGCAACCCGGATACGGACAACCGATGGGGTACGGACAACCCGGATACGGACAACCGATGGCATACGGAGGACAACCCACATATGGAGGACAACCGCAGCAAGGCTACAATCAACATCCGGGCGGTGATCCCGCTTACCCCCCTCCGCCACCGGTTACGTATTGATGAATGGAAACATTTCTAACTTACTAGTACTAGAAAAATACCACATCTTATGCGGTACTGTGTGATAGACTGTTGCGGTATTGAGAATCTTTACTAATATCTTTTTAATTCAATATTTCATATTGTATGAGCATTAATTTTATTCCAGGATGATAAGGGTTTTGAATGTTGTGTATTTTGATATTTCTTTTGCTCAGACAGACAGCCAGAGAAAGATTTTATATTAAGGAGGTACTCTACATTGTCATAATACCTGACTTTCTTTTAAAACATGGATGAAAATATAAATATTAGCAATATTTGTCAATTCATTTTAAAAATTGTCGCCTACCTGAGTACCACAGTAGGTTAACACGTCGACTGCTGAACTGTAGATCGTGTGTTCGAGTCCAGCAAGGTTTAAAAAATATTTCTCAGATTGTTTTCTACTAAAACTGCATTTTTTCTTTTACGAAATAATGTACATTTGAAAGTTTCAAAATATTAATACTCATATATATGTTTTATCATATAGAATTGTACCTTATTAGTAGATATCGAGTTATCTTCTGCTTGACAATGAATAGACGAATAAAACGGTTTGTTTTACGAGTATTGTCAAATGGTATTCTGTGATTTGTCAGCGGCAGTCGATAGTGTGTGGCATCAAGGGTTATTTTTTCAAATTAAAACTTATGCAATCTCTGGAGATCTTTTTGGTTTTTAAAAACGTTATCTTTGAAGCTTCAGGCAGAAAGCAAAAAGTTATATACAAAAACAATTTATCTCCCATTAATACTGTTAATGCTGCTGTTCCACATGGGGTCTCTACTTGGGCCTTTGCTTTCTTTTAATCTATTTGAATGATGTTTGGGAGAAAACTTTCTCAATGTGTAGACTTTTTGCAGATGATAAGTCTATTCATTATCTAAAAGATAATGTTGTTGAAATTGAGCGTATCTTCAATCACGATTTATTTTTTTCCCCTCTATGCAAAAGTATATTAGCGATTTTTTAGGTTTTGAATTAATATTGTATATAATTTTCCAACATATAATTGAATTTTGAAAAGTTTGTTTGACAGTCTTCTTTATAAATGTATTGTATATATATATATTGGAGAGTATTGTTAAGTTGCAAGAACTTGTCTCCAATTCATTTGTATGTACTTGTATTATACAATGAAATATGTTCAAAACAAATGTTTATATCCTTTCTTCAATCAATGTTTTAAATTTCACATTTGTATATTTATGATACATATTTTTTGATTTGATTTTAATTCTGTACTTTTTAAAAATAATCCGTAGACAACAAGGGGTAGTTCTAAAACATTTAACTGATCAAAGAGTTCGTATTCTTTTACAACTTTTGTATGTAAGAAAACTCTGCTGTACTTGCGTCGAAATTAGACATGCATTGTAACTGTAAGAAACTAAACGAAGAAGTTGGTCGTATATTGAGTCTTTTGATATTCTGGTATTTCTACCCATATCCACAAGAAATACGATTGATTTTCTAGTTAAACTCGAGCATCACAACAACACCCCATTTCTTTAGAATGAATATCTGTTCAAGTGAATTTATGTCCATCAATAAATCACGATATATCAATAACATACGACGTGGTGTGAAGAGTTATTCCCCGTTCAACATTCTTTGTCGGAAATATAACCTGTGCCCGGTATTGTCTCGGTCACAGGCAATTGCATCGCTTGGCATCGAATTTCCTATTAAAGAGTAAAGGTATATAAAACTCTAAATATAGGGTACCCAAGTTAGCCGGTGTAAACACAATAAACCAATTGATATGAAATTCTACTTTGTATTCTGATATATTCATTCATAACCCACTTATATTACTACCAAAGTTCACCCGAAAATCAGTATACTTCCGAAGATCTGCAGAAATGAATTGGGAAAAATGTCTATTATTTTATGGTCGACTTTTAGCTGGGTCCAGGTACTGTGCGACTAAACAGTATGTTTGAGCATTGCAAAAAGCTATTACATAAAGTGTTCTGCATGCGATATCCTTTCCAAAATGAATTTCTTACCCCAATTCTTAAAATGAAGTCTGTAATAGCGCCAATTGACTGAAAATTGTAAAACCGTCTGTACTTTCACTATCACAGATATTTTGATCAATGTCAATAATTATAGGTTATATACTTTGTATGGGAAAATATGACGACTGAGTTTTTTGGCGCGTAGACGGACCGAGCTTGCGAGGTCCGTTCGCGACAAAAAACGAGGTCGTCATATTTCCCATACAAAGTCTATAACCTTTTTATTATATACTTTCAATTTCATTTAGAAACTAACAATAATTTTATTTTTAACAATAACTTTATCGGTTTAACTGAGTAAAAAGATGAAAAATATGAAAATTAACGGCGTAGAAATTTGATTGTGACGTAATGTTTGCGGGCCGGAATGTTTCCGGGCATATATCGTGTGATATATGCCCGCAAACTTTGATAGAAAAAAGAAGAGATAAAATTGAAAGTATATAATAACTACCCTAATTAACATCATTATTATAATTATTATAAATCGTCAAAACAGCGGTGATACATTAAGAACAATCTATAACATGTAATCTTTAAATTTCTACTGTATCACCAATCTCCTTTCTGCTATCATATACTATCGTATTTACATCTGCTAGATGCCTTTGTAAGAATCGGTCGTTTATTTTCAGCTTTCTTGTAATTATTATCCATGTTCAATTTGTTATACTGCTATAAATAATGTATGTCTTTCGCAATAAAAAGAGTTGATATATATCTCTGGAACCGATCATGCGCATTAATTACAGAACTTGGGTCTGCGTGAAGTAGCGAACATGGTCTCCTCGGCTGGTACTTGGGTATTTTTACTGAGCTTTTTATCTATCATAAGTAAGTATATTTACCTAATTTCATTCATTCAAGGTCTCTCTGACCCCTAATATGTATATTGGACTCTGATAAAAGCGTTTTGAGTTTGGTTAATTTTATATTACTTTCAATCTGATTTTTCCATTGGTGTCGAAAATGTTGTAAGTGCAAAAAATGATTTCTATATAATGATATAAAGTCAATAGATTCAAAATCCTACTTTTTATAAAATCTTAAACTTATTTTATTAATGATTATGGTTCAAGTCACATAAAAATATCATGTTCGTTATTTTCGCCTTTCATACAAAACTACAACAATAACACATTTTCGTAACAATATAACATTTTCAGATTTAGAGCAAATTATTGCTTTATTTGAATTCAAAATTTTATAGATATTTTTTTAAACGATTGTGAAGAATTTTGTAAATTATGTTACAATTCCATCGTAGAAATGCATGGCAATGCTTGTAACGCCTTTCATGTACTCGGATTTTCGTAGTAAAATTTTAGAATTCTAAAATGGATAAAATTAAAGGAAATGTGAATGATATTAAAGGAAGTACATATGTTCTTGCAAACCAGACGTTGTTACCATAAACATACACAGGGTATGGATCTCTGAAGACAAAATGTGTGACCCCCTCCGACTGAAATCGTTCAGATCACGTCCTTTCAAAGGGATTTAAAATCAACTATTTAAAATCTCGCAGCATATTGAATTACACGAAAATCAGAACATATGTACTAAGAATACATCCAGGTATTAAAGTTTTGTGAGTTGATTTTTTATTGGATATATATATATATATATATATATATATATATATATATAAAGTCTATTTTTTTTAAGTAAAATACAGAAAAAACTCTAAACACTTTGTTGAAATATTTTGACCGTGTTACCGGTCTTCTTCAGTCGTGTTATCTCTCATATCAACGTAACGCACGACTACATGTACGAGAAAGTACTATGACGTCACAGTAAGTATTATAAACCTATCTGGTGAACTCATCAATACATTTGACGGATAAAGGTCATTTTTGAAAGTGTAAAGTCAGTTAACTCGGCGATGCGCACTTGCATAGTGTTTCACGAACACACTAGAACTTTAAATAACGTTTGATTATTCTTTGTTAAAAACTAAGTTTTCTAACCTTTGTTAATTTTAGGAGTATGCATTCCCTTTCCAATGTCTCGTGCTGTTTCCGGGTTATAGATTTATATCCAGTATGAAAACCATATATATACGATGATGTGCACCTGTCGACCCCCCTCCCCCACGAGTTTTATATAGGCGCAGGGATTTGAAATCTCCAGCGTCCATCGGTCAGAAACAATAGCCTAACTCTTTCCTGCATAAACAGATTTTATGCTTTACCAGAAATTCATTCTCCCTCACGCATAGGTGTTTTCCTTAGACGAATTTGAATCCACTTTTTGGCACACTGTTTTTCCCTATAAAAGCTCTAAAACTTCATTGTTATTTCGGATTTCAACCATTTCGGTTACGCATCACTGAAGAGACATTATTTGTCGAAATGCATATCTAGTGCATCAAAATCGGTACCGTATAAGTTTTACACCATAGCAAAACGTTGATTTTCACCACAGAATAAAAATACCGTAGGAGGGGGATATATTTCTTCATTCTCCTCAAGTGTAGCTTTCTATGCAAAACCTTGTATTTATTTCAAGGGATCATATGGTATCGACGTCGTCATAATGTTACGATAGTTACTATATTACAGGTGTCTATACAGATATCCCTGTTTCTGTTTCAGGAGATCACGTGGTATCGGCGGCCTCATACTGCTACTACAGTTACTACTACAGTTACTACTATTGTTACTATTACTACTACTACTACTACGAAACTGACGGTGGGTCAATCGCTGGAGCTGTGGTGGGATCCATTGTAGTGGTCATTATCATCGTAGTGGTCGTCGTGATCATTTGTTGCAAGAAGCACAGACAACCCGGAGTGATCGTTCAACCTGCATCGACAAATGTGACCACCGTCCACCACACGAACACCACAGGTAATGGCTTCAAAAATCATCCCGACAAAGCAAAGTGGTATTCAAGAAATTTCTAAACTAAGAGTAAAGGGGTAGGTGATTTAAAGAAAAGAAATATCAGGGGGAAATATATCGAATTTTGGAATTTTGTTTTAAATCTTTTGTATTTGAAATCTCTCTCTCTCTCTCTCTCTCTCTCTCTCTCTCTCTCTCTCTCTCTCTCTTGCGCTCGTTGATTGAATCTAAGAAAGAATCAAGTTATTTATATCTTAAACCCTGTCAAGCGCACTACCATAAGAACGATATCTACATGTAAATATATCACACATCAATCTACTATAAGAACTATATACCTACATGTAAAGATACCAAACACCGATCTACTATAAGAACTATATACCTACATGTAAAGATATCACACATCAATCTACTATAAGAACTATATACCTACATGTAAAGATATCAAACACCAATCTACTATAAGAATTATATACCGACATGTAAAGATATCACACACCAATCTACTATAAGAACTATATACCTACATGTAAAGATATCAAACACCAATCTACTATAAGAACTATACCTACATGTAAAGATATCAAATACCAATCTACTATAAGAACTCTACCTACATGTAAAGATATCACACACCAATCTACTATAAGAAATATATACATGTAAAAATACCAAACACCTATCTACCATAAGAACCTCCTGTGTTTACTTACCATTTTTTCATCCAATCACTCAGAATGGTTTCGTAAACTATGAATTGCGCAAGATATCATGCAATTACCGAACAAAAAGTAATTCAATTCAATTCAAATAGAACCTATTTCAGGAAATCACCAGAAAATAGAAATTGAAATATATACAGACATGTATTACTGTTGTGACATATAATTAATGATACATGAATTCATTGTTGCTGTATAACAGTTCCTCAAATGCAACCCGGATACGGACAACCGATGGGGTACGGACAACCGATGGGGTACGGACAACCAGGGTACGGACAACCAATGGCATATGGAGGACAACCCACATATGGAGGACAACCGCAGCAAGGCTACAATCAACATCCGGGCGGCGATCCCGCTTACCCCCCTCCACCACCGGCTACATATTGATGAATGGAAACGTTTTCTGACTTACTAGTACTAGAAAAATACCACAGATTATGCGGTACTGTGTGATTGACTGTTGAAGTATTCAGGATCTTCACTAATATCTTTTCAATTCAATATTTAATTCCGTAGGAACATTAATTTTATTCCAGAATGATAAGCGTTTTGAATGTTGTGTATTTTGATATTTATTTTGCTCAGACAGACAGTCAGATAATGAGATTTTATATTAAGGAGGCACTCTACATTGTGATAATGGCTGACTTCCTTATAAAACATGGATGAAGATATAAATATCAGCAATATTTGTCAATTCATTTTGAAAATTCTCGCCTAGCTGAGTGCCTCAGTAGGTTAGCACGTCGACTGCTGAACTGTAGATCGCGTGTTCGAATCAAGCAGGGGTTTTAAAAATATTTCTCGGATTGTTTTCTACTAAAACTGCATTTTTTAACGAAATAATATACATTTGAAAGTTTCAAAATATTAATACTCATATCCTCTACTTTTCATTCATATAAAAATTTTCAGGTGTAGCATATCTCCTCAAGAACCTAATGTGCGTTTGTTTTATCATATAGAAATATGCCTTACTGGTAGATTTCGATTTATCTTCTGCTTGACAATCAATAGACAAATAAAACCGTTTGTTTTACGATTATTGTCAAATGGTATCCTGTGATCTGTCAGCGGCAGTCGATAGTGTGTGGCATCAGGGGTTATTTTTCAAATTAAAACTTTTTGGTTAATAAACACGTTATCTTTGAAGTGTCAGGCAGAAAGCAGAAAGTTATATAGAAAAAACAATCTATCTCCCATTAATACTATTAATGCTGGTGTTCAACAGGGTTCTCTACGTGGGCCTTTACTTTCTTTTAAACTTTTTGAATGATGTTTGGGAGAAAACTTTTTACAGATCATAAGTCTATTCAATATCTATCAGATAATGTTGTTGAAATTCAACGTATCTTCAATCACGATTTATTTATTTTTTGCCTCTGTACAAAAGTACAATAGCGATTTTTTTAGGTTTTCAATTAGTATTGTATATAATGTTAGAACGTATAATTGAATTTTGAAAGGTTTGTTTCACAGTCTCGTTTATAAATGTATTGTATATAATTATAATGGAGAGTATTCTTAAGTTGCAAGAACTTGTCTCCAATTCGTTTGTATGTACTTGTATTATATAGTGAAATATGTTCAAAACAAATATTTATATCTTTTCATCAATGAATGGTTTATATTTCACATTTCTATATTCATGATACATATTTTTTGATTTGATTTCTAAAACATTTAACTGATAAAAGAGTTAGTATTCTTTTACAACTTTTGTAGGTAAGAAAACTCTGCTGTACTTTCATCGCAATTAGACATGCATTGTAACTGTAAGAAACAAAACGAGGAAGTTGGTCGTATATTGAGTTTTTCAATATTCTGGTTTTTTCTACCCATATCCACAAGAAATACGATTAATTTTCTAGTTGAACTCGAGCATCACAACAACACCCCATTGTTTTTTAGAATGAATATCTGTTCAAGTGAATTCATGTTTACGTAGTATTTCAATCCATCATTAAATTACGATGTAGAAAAAAATTACCATCACACAAACAATCCTACATTAAGCACCCCTTTTCGTAGACAACGAGAAGATCACTGGATCAGGACTCTAGGCACTGCATTTCCATATGGATGCAATGATAATGTATATGATGTGGGAAATTTGACTAGTCCACAAGGAAATAACGTTAATGTGATGGGACTCTTTCCCAATACCCAAAGACGAAAACGCAGTCACGGACATCGTTCATATAAAAGACCAAGTATAAATGATGTCACGTTTGATTCACTTTTGCCTCACGTCAACAGACAATTGGGTCCACATCATATTTGTACAAAACTTTACTCTATTCCATTGGGGGTTTTACTTACGTTATTTGGAGAAGCTATGGCTAGTCTATACTTGGATTTTTCAACACCTGAATATATACTTAACTCTATGATTATGGATGTTGCCTATCACAGGCTCTATAAACCAGCACGGACCATGGATGATATTCCTTCCAAATCATGCTGTAAGTTCCTTAAGCTCAAATTTACAAACAAAGGAATAGATGCCGTCAACATAAGCAACATTCTTCGTCATAAAAGGGTTCAGTCGTGTATTCCAACTTATTTCAAGTTCAAGTCTACACCCTGTATTTCCTACAGCTATACTTCTACTATTGCATCCAAACTTTTTAATTATAAACAAACTTTGCAGTGCTTAGATATAGACCATCTTATACGTAATCCACCAACATGTTCTTGTTCTTCATCTTCTTTCAACTACAGTCCAGCTGGACATGTCATTACTGGTGATGTTGATATAGTTGAAAATGAGGACCTCAAATCACTTATTCTTAAATGTTCTAAATACAGAGAACCTCGGTCTTTTAATTGGCGACAGAACTTCATCTCTATTATGAGTTCTGTCGAAGATTATGCCAGACGATGGGCTAAATATGAAAAAGAAGAACTTGATACATTGTCAGAATGGGTTAAAAGCATAAGAGGGATATTAAAATCCCGCATTAGACACATGAAAACAAAAGTACGTACCATCTATCCTTCTGTGTTTAGTAAACCAGAAGTGATAAAAGAATTAGATAGGTTACATGAGGAATATGTTTTGGTTCCAGCTGACAAAGCTAGTAACAACATTGTCTTTGTTTGTAAGGCTCATTATTACAACTGTATTTTAAACGAACTTGGCATTAGTTCCACTTTTGGTAATCATACTTTTACTCCAACTGCCCTTTCAAAAGACGAAATTCTTCAAAACCATGCTTCAGTTTTAGACACATTTAAAGGACACAACGCATGTTTCTAAACTTTTTCATTTTTTCAGCAAAATCAACTTTTTTATGCCTAAAACTACTTTAAATGTGTTTTAAATGAAATATTTTGCGTAGTTTTCGAGTTTGAAAGCGATGAAATTCAAATCTTGCGATATGCATATTTTCTTTCGCTAGTTTACGCGCCATTTTGTGTGACGTCATATGCGCCCTCGGGTTTGAAAACATATATTAGCCATTTCATAAACAGATTAACAGATAAACATGTTCAATCAGTTTCGGATCCATAAATTTCAGAACGGAGGTTACAGTATCAGAGGTCTGGGGAAACACACTAACGAGGGGTGGAGTCGCTGGCGTTGGATCCGCCTTTAGGCATAGTTACGTTGTTTGAGGAAGCTAGTGTCTGAGAAAGTTGAAAGCAGGAAGAGCTCTTAACCTCTGATTTTATCTCTAACTGTTGAGGTGCGAGTACTTTCAATAATGGAAAAAAATTAAATAGTATACCACATTATATGAATGCAATTCGGTGAGATATATATACATGTATCATTAAAAATTATCATTGATATGTAGTGAGTCTAAATATACCTCTATACCTTTGGGTGTTGCTAGGACGGGGAATTGAAAACGGGACGGAAAACGGAATTTTTTTATGCAATAATATCAGGAGGAGGTCAGCATTTTGTATTCATACATAATCAACCTATATAACTACCAAACTTCATCCCGAAAATTAGTATACTTCCCAAGATATGCAGAAATAAATTCGGAAAAATGCCTATCATTTTTTGGTCGACTATTAGCTGGGCCCAAGCACTATACGACTAAACAGAATGTTTGAGCATTGCAACAAGCTATTACATGGAATGTGCTGCATACGATATCATTTTCAAAATGAATATCTTACCCCAATTCATGAAATGAAGTCCGTAATACTTGACTGAAAATTGTAAAACCGTCTCTACTTTCAATATCACAGTCATTTTGATCGGTGTCACTAACTACCCTAATTAACATCATTATCATAAATCGTCAAACACCTGTGTTATTTTGGTTCAGATAAAAATAGACATAATAAGACAGTTGTATATTGATAAAGACGTGTTATCAGCATAATTTATGTACTATAATGAATCAATATTGATAAAAATAGTATTTGAGTCTCTAAATCGTTATGCGTCCTTTTATCCCTTTTAGGTAGTTAGTGGCATCAGATTTTGGTATATTTTAGAGCCAACATTTTCAACTTTCAAACAGTGTGTAGATAGTCTTAGCCTGCTGATGTTTTTTCTTTGTTCTACAGAATGTTTCTTTGCTAGATAGTGTAAAATTGTCAGTCAGAAATTCATAGATATAACATTTAGAAGATTCACTTATAATGCATCCTCCTATGGAGCTCCAAATTAACATAAACTCAGATAATTGAAGATATCTTCAATTATTTGAAGATATCTTCAATTATTTGAACATATCTTCAATTATTTGAAGATATCATCAATTCATTTGATGTGCGCAGCAATTCAATTAAAGATCTCTTCAAATAATTAATAATATTTTCAATTCTTAATTATTGCGGGCAATAATTGAATTGATAATAGCATTAATTCTTCAGCTGAATTGATGCGCGCTTTGAATGAAATAATGATCTCTTCAAATGAATTAATGATATCTACAATTGAATTGATGCACGTTTCAATTCAATTGAAGAGAGCAATAATTGATATAATGCTGATTATTTTATCCTCGTATCAAATAATCTCTATTAATTTACGATATAGCATGTGTGGTTAATTTTTTTTTTTTTTTTTTTTTTTTTTTTTTTTGTCATACCGGACATCATCAATTCATGATATTAAGCGGAATAAGCTAAGGTACAACTTAAGGTTAACACAGCCAATCCCTTAATGAGTTGTCTAACCTCATTTGCCCTACACTTCCTTTTCCGGCATCATCGACAAACATCAGCAGCCAAAAAATCGCTCCGAGAATTGTTCAGTCCAAATCCTCCCAATCATGCCGCCAATTCGCAAAAAAGTGCGAAAGCTTTCAAAAAGAAAGGCAGCCGAGCAGAGTGTCTCCCCTTCCAGAAGTCGGGGACGACTGAGAACGCGAATTTCGCCCCCTAGGGAGCACCACATATCACCCACGCCAGACGCCATTGTCAACGTGGCCGAAACACCGGCGGGGGATAACACCTCAAGCGATTCAACCACAAATGCAGAGAATGTAGCGGAAACCATCCTGCCAATAAATGCAGTAAATCTCAGACGTAACTCCTTGGGCAAGAATCCAGTTGATCCTAATAAGTTAAATATATATCTCAAACATTATAACCAACGGTCATTCCTCATCAACAGTTTTAGTAATGGGTTTTCACATTCAATATACTGGTCCATGCAACTTCAGAGAGAGATTCAAAAAATCTTGCAAGTATCACCCAAAACCCACACATAGCTAAACCAAAAAAATCAGCAAAGAGTTGGAACTGCAGCGTATAGGGGGTGCTTTTGATCTACCACCCTTTGATAACATACAAATTTCCCCACTAGGTTTAGTGCCAATAAAAGGACGGAGGTTTCCGCCTTATACATCATCTTTAATCCCCTGACAATGAGTCAATTAATCATTATATCCCAGTCAGAATGCTCAGTTCATTATTCATGCATTGATAATGCAGCTGCCATTGTATCAGTACTCGGCCAGGGTACCCTGCTAGCTAAATCCGACATCAAGTCGGCCTTTAGACTTGTCCCAGTCAACCCCACAGATTTTGAACTGTTGGGTTTTAGATTTCAAAACAAATATTTCTTTGATAAAATGCTCCCATCTGGAGCCTCCATTAGCTGCGCCATCTGGGAAAAATTTGCAACCGCACTCCACTGGGTAACTAAAAATCAATCGCGCAATCCAAACATTCTCCATTATCTTGACAATTTCCTATTTCCCGGTCACCCAAATTCGCATATGTGCATCAACACTCTGTCAGCATTTAGATCAATCTGTTCAGATATCGGGGTTCCAATTGCCGAGGAAAAGACAACAGGGGCTGTCAACTACAACAATTTTCCTCGGCATCGAGATTGACACTCAACAAATGGTAATGAAACTCCCAAAGGAAACACTCGCTAAAATCAAGGACACAATACGGTCATTTTGCGCAAGTAAAAAGGTTTACTACCCTCAGGTCGTTGCAGTCCCTCATTGGACTTCTCAATTTTGCATGCAGGGTCATAGCCCCAGGCCAGGCATTCTGTCACTTATCGATGCAACTTCAGGCATTAAAAAACACCACAAAGTCAGGGTCACTCAGGATATCAAGGCCGACCTACTTGTGTGGCTCTCTTTTCTCCAGGAATATAATGGGGTGACAGTCATTTCAAATAACTGCTGGATATCAGATGATTCCAAGTTGCAACTTTTTACTGACAGCGCGGGGGGGGGCATCTATTTCTCAGGTGGGAGGGCCTATTCTAGATGGCCATTTACCTGGATTAGATCCGATATCATTAGAAACATGACTTTCCTCGAGTTGTTCCCAGTGTATGTCGCCCTGCTATTATGGCCCCAGTCATTAGCCAATAAACGCATTTTGTTCCAGATAGACAACATGGCGGTCGTGCACATCCTCAACAACCCAACATCAAAATCCAAACGTGTAATGCACCTTGTTCGCAAGATTGTCATGATCACACTCAAGTATAACATGACTGTTAAAGCCCAGTACATTCCCACAAAGCTCAACAAAGTTGCAAATTGTATTTCTCGTTCACAGTGGACCAAATTACGTCGCCTGGCCCCCTTAGCAGACCTCAGACCCATGCCTCTACCAAACCACATCTGGAGGATCTAGAATCCCAATCAGTCTGGCTTATTAATGCCGCAATATCAACAGATACCAAAAAAGCATACATGTCAATCTTACATAAATACCATCATTTCATTTCGGCCTACAAGCTTCCTAACTTCTGGCCCATCACAAGAAAACCACATTGTACTTTATTGCATATCTTTCACTTCAAAACCTCTCAACCAACACTATCCACCTTTATGTGCGAGCCCTGTCATATCTCCACAAAATAAGACTATTGTCAGACCCAACTAATTCATTCTTGGTGACCAAATCAATTCAAGGCTTAAAACGCACAAACCTCCCTAAACCTGATATTCGCTGCCCCATTACCATCAACATCCTGCATCAAGTTGTGCGAATAATCCCACAAGTAATCTCGTCACAGTACCAAACAGCCCTGTTCAAGTCGGCTTTTTGTTTAGCATATTTTGATCTTCTGAGGATGGGGTAAATCACGGTCACAAGTCAATTGTCTCACAAAAATCAACATACCATCAAATCTCAGGATGTCATAATTAGTCCTATAAAAACTTGCGTCCAAATTCTAATCTCTCATTCAAAACCAAACCACCTTAATTATTAAGAGGGAGCCCAAATTTCAGTCAATATGTCCTGTGCAGGCACTACACATCTTCCAGAGCCTGAGACCTCTAACCTTTCCGTCTTGTTCATTCTTTGTGCATAGTGATGCAGCCCCCTTACTATATATCAATAAATTGCAATTCTACAAAAAGCTTTGGTAATTGCTGGGGTTCATGGTCATTTTGCAACACATAGTTTCAGAATCGGCAGGGCCACTGACTTGGCTTTAGGAGGGGCCTCTGATTCTGAGATAATGAAATCCCGTCGATGGAAATCAAATGCATTTACCACATACATTAGAATATAATTACTCGTGGCATATATACTATTACCTTCTATACAATTTAGTAATATACTACTTTCACTGACGCATACAAAGTCATTCTAGGCAACAAAACCATCTGGATCATGGGGACCTCAATTCCATACTGGGCAGGTGAGTCTGCGAGTCAACACGGAGGTAGAAACCTGGGCCATCAAGCAACAGTCCAGTGGCGCGTCAGGCGTGGAATGGAAGTGGCATGACCTCGATTCCTACGTCCTTCATCTGCTTAAATCATTCCCACCTCCAGATATCCTGGTGATTCACCTGGGATCAAATGATCTGGACTCAGAAGAGCTAAACAGCAAAATTCTGGGGCAGGAAATTTAATGCACGTTTCTCAGGTATCATGCGCTTATGCCCCAAACCATACTTGTGTGGTCCAATATTCTGCCGAGACTATTTTGACACGATGTTCCTCTGGCTAGAAATAAGAAAATTGATCAGAAGCGAAAAAAGGTCAACCGCAGAGTGGCTGCTGCCATTGCAGAGGTAGGGGGATCCATCATTAGCCACCCCCATATCTCTAAACTTAATCACAATTTGTTTAGGCACGATGAAACTCACTTGTCTAATTCTGGCAATGACATTTTCGTCCATGATCTATTACAAACGCTAATCAAGTTAAAATAAGCCCTAACGCACTTTATCAGAAGTGGGGAGGGGGTGGTGGTTCAGCCCTAACACATTTTATCGGGGGGGGGTCTGTGTTTTTGTGATACATGTACTAGGTTATCGAGTTAATCTAAGTCTTAACCTCTTCGGAAGGGTGAAATGTGTGTCGGGTCATTAAATTCCTTTTAACCTTTAACTCCCTGCATTAGGGGGGGGGTGATATATACTTTTGTGAAATGTGTACTCGGGTCATGGCGAGTCCATCATATCGATGGCTGTTGGCGGACCAGGGGAGATAAAAAGGAATATTTGGATCTCATCTGGCCTGTTCTTCCTGCCCATCTGTCTGTTACGACAGAGGGCTGTCAGTGTGCGAAGCTGGTCGCCATTCTAAGTCAGTAAATTTGTCTACGGTACAAAGTAAAATATGGATTGGAGAATCACTAGCCTCAACACAGCTTGGTTTCTCTCTCCACCTCTTTAAACGGAGGGGAGGCTGTGTGTGGAGTGCCTTGTGTGGTACGAGGAAGTACCGGCACTATTACCCAGCAACAATCCCCCGAGGAACAGGGACATCAGGTAGGTCCAAAACAATTCCAAGTCCATTATGTCATACACGCATTTGGACTTCTGGCGCCTGTGTATACCATGGGGCCACTGGTTTGCCCGTTCTACATTGTTATGTCGGTATCCGGTTATCTCTCCTGGTTCGGATTTGCAATGCGGTCATACCATCCACTCTCCCAATTAGACACTCAGACTGTTGTGTGTGCTTGTTATGACATTGTGTGAAATGTGATGCGTCAGCTGACTTGTTACAACAGTATTATGTAAATATGGGATTTCCTTGCTGTTATCTATAGTGAAAACCTCAATAAAAAAATTTCCAACGTATACATCTTGTGTTTCTTGGGGCAGTTTCGGGAAACTAGTGGTCATTTGTTCATATTATACATACGACGAGCAAGCCAGTTTCTGTAAAATTAATGCGCGCATTAATTCATTTGATTAGAGCAATAATTGAGTTGATGCGCGCATTAATTCAATTATTGCTCTCTTCAATTGAATTGATGATATCTTCAACTGAATTAAAGAGATCATCAAATTATTTATACCGAGCTCTAAATTAATTATTGCGAGAAATATTTTTACGGAATTGATATTCTCATTAATTGAATTAAAGAGAGTATTAATTGAATTAGTGCGCGCATCAAATCTATTATTGCTCTCATTAATTCAATTGATGCACAAATCAATTGAATTGAAGAGAGCAAGAATTGAATTGATGCGCGCATTAAATCAATTATTACTCTCATTTATTCAATTGATAATTGATGCGCGCATTAATTCAATTGATGAGAGCAATAATTGATTTAATGCGCGCATTAATTCATTTAAAGACAGCAATAATTGAATTGATGATATCTTCAAATAATTGAGTTTATGTTAATTTGGTGCTCCATATCTATAATATATATGATATAGCCTTCAAATTTCTACCGTATTGTCAGTCTCCTTTCTACTACATTAAGAACAATCTATAACACATAGCATATAGCGTTCAAATCTCTACTGTATCGTCAATCTTCTTTCTACTACACTAAGAACAGTCTATAACATGTAACCTTTAAAACTCTACTGTATCGTCAGTCTCCTTTCTACTACATTAAAAACAGTCTATAATATGTAATCTTTAAATCTCTACTGTATCGTCAATTCCCTTTCTATTACATTAAGAACGGTCTATCATATGTAATCTTTAAATCTCTACTGTATCGTCAATTCCCTTTCTACTACATTAAAAACAGTCTATAATATGTAATCTTTAAATCTCTACTGTATCGTCAATTCCCTTTCTACTATCATATACCATCGTATTTACATTTGTTATATACCTTTGTAAGAATCGGTCGTTTATTTCCAGCTTTGTTGTAATTATTATCCATGCTCAATTTGTTATAATGCTATATATAAAATGTATGTCTTTCGCAATAGAAAGAGTTGATATATATCTCTGGAACCAACCATGCACATTGATTACAGGAATTGGTTAAACGTAAAGTAACGACCATGGTCTCCGTGGCTAGTACTTGGGTATTTTTAGTGAGCTTTTTATCTATCATAAGTAAGTATATTTACCTAATTTCATCAATTTAAGGTCTCTTTGACCCCTAATATGTATATTGGACTCTGATAAAAGCCTTTTGAGTTCGGTTAATTTTATCTGATTTTACCATTAACACAAATTGTACATATTGTACTTTTAAACAATTAATCATTTAAAACATTATTAGCGGTCATTTTGGTGTCGGAAATCTTGTTGTAAAATTGTGATTTACTATTTCAAAGACAGACAACTTCAGGTTTATTAACTTTTGCAATCAATATTTGTGTTAAAAAGAATAATCCATAGGTTCTGAATGAAGTAAAATTACACACACACACACACACACACACACATATATATATATATATATATATATATATATATATATATATATATATATATATATATTTAAGCAATTGTGAGCATTTTGTAAATAACATTATAATTCCATCGTAAAAATGCATAATCATGTTATGTCTTGCTTGTAACACATTTTCATGTATTCGGATTTTCGTAATAAAATTTTAGAATTCTAAAATGAATAAAATCAAAGGAAATGTGAATGATAGTAAAGGAAGTACATATGCTCTTGCAAACCAAATGTTGTTAAGATAAACATACACAGGGTATGAATTTCTAAATACAAAACGTGTGACACCCTCCGACTGAAATCGTTCAGATCACGTCCTTTCAAAGGCATTTAAAATCCGCTAGTCAAAATCAATGAACTGTGGTCTAGCAGCATATTGATTTACACGAAAATCATTATATATGTACTAAGAATATATCCAGCTGATTAAGTCTTGTGCGGTTGACATTTCTTTGGGGGAATATATATATATATTACCATTAACACAAATTGTACATCTTGCACTTTAAAAAAATTAATCGTTTAAAGCATTATTAGCTGTCTTTTGATGTCGGAAATTTTGTTGTAAAATTGTGATTTACTATTTCAATGACAGACAACTTAAGGTTTATTAACTTTTGCAATTAATATTCGTCTTAAAAAAAACAATCCATAGGCTCTGAATGAAGTAAAATTATATATATATATATATATATATATATATATATATATATATATATACAATCATAAAACGATTGTGAAGAATTTTGTTAACTACGTTATAATTCCATCGTAGAAATACATTATAATTCTTGTCTTTCTTGTAGCGCATTTTCGTGTATTCGGATTTTTGTACTAAAATTTTAGAATTCTAAAATGAATAAAATTAATGGAAATGTGAATGATAGCAAAGGAAGTACATATAGTCTTGCAAACCAGACGTTGTTACGATAAACATACACAGGGTATGGATTTCTAAATACAAAACGGGTGACCCCTCCGACTGAAATCGTTCAGGTCACATCCTTTCAAAGGCATTTAAAATCAGCCATTAAAATCAATGAACTGTGGTCCAGCAGCATATTGACTTACACGAAAATCAATATATACGTACTAAGAATATATCCAGCTAATTAAGTCTTGTGGGGTTAACTTTTCTTCGGGGGAATATATATATATATATATATATATATATATATATATATATATATATTATTGGTGGGTGGGTGGGCGTGTAACACGGTCAAAATATTTCAAGAAAGTGTTGCAGCTATATTTTGAAACGTATCTTAGCCAACTATACTCGATGATTGGTTATATAGATTCTTGGCTTTCATCCCTTACTTATCAATGTCTGATGTGATTTAGAAAAGGAAAATTGCGAGAAGAGCGATATTCTAACTATTCCTTTAATGTTCAATATTCATGTCTGATGAGATAGAATATACCAGAGGAAGGTGTTATTGTTAGGATCTGTCAATCCCGTCTGTTTTAAATCTTTGTATATCTGTGAGTTTAACTTTGGTGGTGTTGTTTTTTTTTTTAAATTAATGTCAGTTAGCTTGGCGATGCTCATTTGTATAGCGTTTTACAAACACTATAGGACTTTAAACAATGTTTGATTATTCTTTGATAAAAACTTAGTTTTTTATGCCATGTTAATTTTAGGAGAACGCAACATCAATGTCTCCTTTCCGGGATACATATTTATATCCAGTATGAAAACCGTGTCCATGTGTAGATAACCTCTACCCCACTTTCACAATTTAAGCGTTGGGGTTTGAAATCTCCCCGTCCGTCGGTCAGAAACAGTAGGCGAACCCGTACCTACATCAACAGATTTTTATGCTTTACCATAACACAACGTTGATTTTCATCACAAAAGGAATAACCGTACCAAGGAACTATATTTCTTCGATTTTGCTGCTCAAGTGTAACTTTCTATGCGAATTCCTGTTTCTGTTTCAGGAGATCACGTGGTATCGGCCTCATACTGCTACTACAGTTACTACTACAGTTACTACTATTGTTACTACTACTACGACACTGACAGTGGGTCAATCGTTGGAGGTGTGGTTGGATCCATTGTAGTGGTCATTATCATCGTAGTAGTCGTCGTGATCATCTGCTGCAAGAAGCACAGACAACCCGGAGTGATCGTTCAACCTGCATCGACAAATGTGACCACTGTCCATCACACGAACACGACAGGTAATGACTTCAAAAATCATCGTGACAAACTCAAGTAGTACAACAGTTCACAGTACCATATAACATGGAAGTACATGTACAACAAACTCGATAATATTACACAGGTATTTTCTAGATTTAAAGGGCTAAGTGATTTAAAGAAAAGATACGGGGATAAGATATTGAATTGTTATTGATTTTAATCTCTCTCTCTCTCTCTCTCTCTCTCTCTCTCTCTCTCTCTCTCTCTCGTATTAGAGCTCATATCAGATAATGATTTACGGTCCAATCAAATTGTTCCTGTCTTGAATTGAAAGTTCCGCTCGTTATTTGAATATGCGAAAGAATTACTTTATCTATCTCTCAAAGCCTGTAAAGGACATTATTTAAATAATTATACCTACATGTAAAGATATCAAACACTAATCTACTATAAGAAATATATATCTATAAGTAAAGATATCACACACCAATCTACTATAAGAACTATATACCTACATGTAAAGATACCAAACACCAATCTACTATAAGAACTATATACCGACATGTAAAGATATCAAATACAAATCTACTATAAGAACTATACCACAATGTAAAGATATCACACACCAATCTACTATAAGAACTATATACCTACAATTAGAGACATCACAAACCAATATACTATAAAAACTATACCTACATGTAAAGATACCAAACACCAATCAACCAAGAGAACTATATACCTACATGTAAAGATATCGCTCACCAATCTACTATAAGAACTATATCCTTACATGTAAAGATATCAAACACCAATCTACTATAAGAACTATATACCTACAATTAAAGACATCACAAACCAATATACTATAAAAACTATACGTACATGTAAAGATACCAAATAGCAATCTACTATAAGAACTATATACCTACATGTAAAGATATCACACACCAATCTACTATAAGAACTATATACCTACATGGAAAGATATCACACACCAATCTACTATAAGAACTATATACCTACAATTAAAGACATCACAAACCAATATACTATAAAAACTATACCTACATGTAAAGATACCAAACACCAATCAACCATGAGAACTATATACCTACATGTAAAGATATCGCTCACTAATCTACTATAAGAACTATATCCTTACATGTGAAGATATCAAACACCAATCTACTATAAGAACTATATACCTACAATTAAAGACATCACAAACCAATATACTATAAAAACTATACGTACATGTAAAGATACCAAATAGCAATCTACAATAAGAACTATATACCTACATGTAAAGATATCACACACCAATCTACTATAAGAACTATATATCTACATGTAAAGATACCAAACACCAATCTACTATAAGAACTATATACCTACATGGAAAGATATCAAACACGAATATACCATAAGAATTATACCAACATGTAAAGTTATTAAATACCATTATACTATAAGAACTATATACCTACAATTAGAGACATCACAAACCAATATACTATAAAAACTATACCTACATGTAAAGATACCAAACACCAATCAACCAAGAGAACTATATACCTACATGTAAAGATATCGCTCACCAATCTACTATAAGAACTATATCCTTACATGTAAAGATATCAAACACCAATCTACTATAAGAACTATATACCTACAATTAAAGACATCACAAACCAATATACTATAAAAACTATACGTACATGTAAAGATACCAAATAGCAATCTACTATAAGAACTATATACCTACATGTAAAGATATCACACACCAATCTACTATAAGAACTATATACCTACATGGAAAGATATCACACACCAATCTACTATAAGAACTATATACCTACAATTAAAGACATCACAAACCAATATACTATAAAAACTATACCTACATGTAAAGATACCAAACACCAATCAACCATGAGAACTATATACCTACATGTAAAGATATCGCTCACTAATCTACTATAAGAACTATATCCTTACATGTGAAGATATCAAACACCAATCTACTATAAGAACTATATACCTACATGTAAAGATATCACACACCAATCTACTATAAGAACTATATACCTACATGGAAAGATATCACACACCAATCTACTATAAGAACTATATACCTACAATTAAAGACATCACAAACCAATATACTATAAAAACTATACCTACATGTAAAGATACCAAACACCAATCAACCATGAGAACTATATACCTACATGTAAAGATATCGCTCACTAATCTACTATAAGAACTATATCCTTACATGTGAAGATATCAAACACCAATCTACAATAAGAACTATATACCTACATGTAAAGATATCACACACCAATCTACTATAAGAACTATATATCTACATGTAAAGATACCAAACACCAATCTACTATAAGAACTATATACCTACATGGAAAGATATCAAACACGAATATACCATAAGAATTATACCAACATGTAAAGTTATTAAATACCATTATACTATAAGAACTATATACCTACATGTAAAGATATGACACACCAATCTACTGTAAGAAATATACCTACATGTAAAGATATCACACACCAATCTACTATAAGAACTATACCTACTTGTAAAGATATGACACACCAATCTACTATAAGAACTATATACCTACATGTAAAGATATCACACAGCAATCTAATATAAGAACTATATACTTACATGTAAAGATATCACACACCAATCTACTATAAGAACTATATACCTACATGGAAAGATATCAAATACCAATCTACTATAAGAACTATACCTACATGTAAAGATATCAACACCAATGTACTATAAGAACTATACCTACATGTAAAGATATCAACACCAATTTACTATAAGAACTCTACCTACATGTAAAGATATCACACACCAATCTACTATAAGAACTATATACCTAAATGTAAAGATATCACACACCAATCTACTATAAGAACTATACCTACATGTAAAGATATCAACACCAATGTACTATAAGAACTATACCTACATATAAAGATGTCAACACCAATCTACTATAAGAACTCTACCTACATGTAAAGATATCACACACCAATCTACTATAAGAACTATACCTACATGTAAAGATATCACACACCAATCTACTATAAGAACCTCCTATCTTTACTTACCATTTTGTCATCTAATCATTTAGAATGGTTTCGTGAACTATTAATTGTGCCAGATATCATGCAATTACCGAGCTAAAAGGAATTTAAAAGGCAGCTCAATTTCCAGTTACAAGGAAAAAATTCTTTTTAAAGCAATACAAGCCGTAACTGACGGCAAATAAATTGAAAAATAAAAGACCAAATATTTAACATATTTCTGATTGAATAAGAATATTCATAAATCAATAGAAGGAGAGTAAACCCGTCAAATCAGCAGAAAATGTCGATCCATGAATCATTGTCATTCTCTTAGGAATTTCTGCTCGTAATCTCCGATGTGCAATGACCTCGGAGGTCACCTGTTCGGAAAAAGCGAAAGAGAGGCACAGAGCATGTGTCAGATTAGTAAACAATTCAACATGTATGCCAATTCTATAGAAAATTTCATTTGAGTGGCACATTTACGTAAATATTACTTTCTTACACTTATAGTACTTCTTTTCATTCATGAAACAATGTAATATTTTAAAACAAACGAAACGTGTAGTTACTCACGTCAGTTTTCATCTTTGAATATGACCTTCGTATCAGAAACCCGATTATGTTCGGCAATCATCGTTCCCATGTCTGTGTATACGACGCAATGGCGGTTTATACGAAACGCTCCTTATAGGTATGCTCTAAAAAAAACACCCCCTTGTAAATTTTGCTGAATTTTTCTTCAGATCTTGGGGATTATATTATACATACCAATAGGTGTTATTTGGTACATATTTGGATAGTTGAAAAATTATTACCGTCAGTTACAGCTTGTATTGCTTTAAACTGCATGTTCAAGTGGAACATACTTCTGGAAATCACTAGAAAATAGTAATTAAAAATATGATATTACTGTTATGACTCATGATTAATGATACACCAATTGATTGTTGCTGTATAACAGTTCCTCCAATGCAACCCGGATATGGACAACCAATGGGATACGGACAACCCGGATACGGACAACCGATGGGGTACGGACAACCAGGGTACGGACAACCGATGTCATACGGAGGACAACCCACATTTGGAGGACAACCGCAGTCAGGCTACAGTCAACCTCCGGGCGGCGATCCCGCTTACCCGCCTCCGCCACCGGCTAAGTATTGACGAATGGAAACATTTCTGTCTTACCAGACGGAAAAATACTACCGCACATCATGCGGTACTGTGTAATATTAAGTATCTTTACTAATATCTTTTTAATTCAATATTTCATATTGTAGGAGCATTAATTTTATTCCAGAATGATAAACTTTTTGCATGCTGTGTATTTTGATATTTATTTTGCTCACATAGATAGTCAGAGAAAGAGATTGTTTTCTAAGGAGGTACTCTACATCGTCATAATGGCTGATTTTCTTTTAAAACATGGATGAAAATATAAATATCAGCAAAATTTGTCAATTCATTTAAAAAAAATATCGCCCACCTGAGTGGCTCAGTAGGTTAGCACGTCGACTGCTGAACTGTAGATCGTGTGTTCGAGACCAGTACGGGTTTTGTTTCTCAGATTGTTTTCTACTAAAACTGCATTTTTTGTTTTACGAAATAAAGTAGATTTGAAAGTTTCAAAATATTAATATTGATATCCTCCACTTTTCGTCCATATCAAATTTGTCTGGTGTAGCGTACCTCTTTAAAACCTAATGTGCGTTTGTTTTATCATATAGAAATATGCCTTACTGGTAGATTTCGAGTTATCTTCTGCTTGACAATCAATAGACAAATAAAACGGTGTGTTTTACGAGTATTGTAAAATGGTATCCTGTGATCTGTCAGCGGCAGTCGATAGTGTGTGGCATTAAGGGCTATTTTTCAAATTAAAACTTATGGAGTATCTGGTCATCTTTTTGGTTTTTAAAAACGTTATCTTTCGAGCAGAAAGCAGACAGTTATATAGAATAAACAATTTATTTCCCATTAATACAGTTAATGCTGGTGTTCCAGAGGGGTCTCTACTTGTGCCTTTACTTTCTTTTAATCTATTTGAATGATGTTTGGGAGAAAACTTTAGCAATGTTTAGACTTTTTTGCAGATGATAATTCTATTCAATATCTAACAGATAATGTTGTTGAAATTCAGCGTATTTATTTTTCCCCTCTGTACAAAAGTACATTAGATATTTTTTTAAGATTTGAATTAGTATTGTATATAATTTTCCAAAATATAGTTGAATTTTGAAAAGGTTGTATGACAGTCTTCTTTATAAATGTATTGAATATAAGTATATCGGAGATTATTGTTAAGTTGTATGTACTTGTATTATATAATGAAATTTGTTCAAAACAAATGTTTATATCTTTTCTTCAATTGTTCAATATAAATATATTGGAGAGTATCGTTAAGTTGCAAGAACTTGTATCCAATCCGTTTGTATGTACTTGTACTATACAATGTAAAACTTATACGATACCAATTTTGATGCACCAAATGCGCATTTCGACAAATAATGTCTCTTCAGTGATGCTCAACCGAAATGTTTGAAATCCGAAGTAACAATGAAATTTTAGAGCTATTATAGCCAAAAACAGCGTGCCAAAAAAGTGCAGTCAAATTCGTCTAAGGATAAGAGCTATGCATGAGGGAGATAATCCTTAATTTTGAAATGAATTTCTAAATTTTATAACAGCAATTAAATATACATCTGTATTTTCAAGCTAGTAACGAAGTACTTAGCTACTGGGCTGTAGAGACCCTCGGGGACTAGCAGTCCACCAGCAGAGGCCTCGACCCAGGGGTCATAATGTAAAACTTATACAGTAACAATTTTGATGCACCAGATGCGCATTTCAACAAATAATGTCTCTTCAGTGATGAAATATGTTCAAAGCAAATGTTTATATATTTTTCAATCAATGGTCTGAATTTCCTATGACTTTTCAACACTATACACGACCATTCCTCACGATAAATTAAAGACTAGACTTTTTGACATCATAGACAGTTGCTTCTTCAACAAAAACGGAAAACGGAAATATTCATATCTAGTGATCAGTCATTCAAGAACTTACTTTGTTAAACACCACTCCGATTCCACGCACAAGTACTCTGAAGTTGAAATAGAAAATATGCTGGAGTTCCTCATTGACAATATCTTTGTGGTCTTTGGTGATCAGGTCTTCCAACAGTCTGTTGGAATTCCCATGGGCACGAATTGTGTTCCTTTGTTAGCTAACCTGTTTTTATATTCATATGAAGCAGAATTTATTCAAAAACTTCTACGTGAGAAGAAAAAATCTCTCGCTGTGACCTTCAATTCGACTTTTAGATATATCGATGACGTTTTGTCTATTAACAATGATAGCTTTCATTCATATGTCGATTTGATATATCCCTGTGAGCTCGAAATAAAAGACACCACAGAGTCGTCCACTTCTGCTTCATACTTAGATATTTTATTGAAAGTAGACATGAACGGCAAACTGACAACTCAACTGTATGACAAACGGGATGATTTCAGCTTCTCCATCGTCAACTTCCCATATTTGTGTAGCAATATTCCATTATCACCTGCATATGGTGTTTATATATCTCAACTGATTCGATATGCAAGAGCTTGTTCTTGGTATAGTCAGTTTTTAAATCGAGGTAAGGTACTGACAAACAAGTTGATGGTACAGGGATTTCAACAGTCTCGATTGAAGTCAGCATTTCGCAAATTCTATGGTCGTTATAACGATCTAGTTCGTCAATACAACCTCGCATTGGGTCAAATGCTGTCTGACGTGTTTCATACTGATTGTTAAGCCGTTCTTGGCACACTGATTTTGACTGCGGATAACTCCGTTTACCTGATCAGGATATAGGGCTCACGGCGGGTGTGACCGGTCAACAGGGGATGTTTACTCCTCCTAGGCACATGATCCCACCTCTGGTGTGTCCAGGGGTCCGTGTTTGCCCAACTCTCTATTTTGTATTGCTTGTAGGAGTGTATGAGATTGATCACTGTTCGTTATCTTCACCTTACATTTGTATATCTACGATACATATTATTTAATTTGATTTATTGATTAGATTTTCTGTGTTTTTTAAAAATAATCCGTAAATAAAAAGAGGTAGTTCTAAAGGGTACCTGTGGAAAACGAAATCTACCTAAACAAAATGAAATCTACCGAAACGAAACGAAACAGATTGTATAACTGAACTCTTTTAATTATAATAATTAAAAATGGTATGTTAGGCCCCTGTGAAAGTTACCACACATGAATAAAATTCGCCTCCTCTTTTATGTAGGCTTTCGGCTTGACTGATACAAAGTTTTAAAAGTTGGAACAAGCTACAAGAAAAAGGACACAAATGCACAACATGTAATAAGTAAAAATAGGCCAAGGGAGGAAAAGAACTGTTATACAGTTTGACTTCTCCAAAAAAATATAAAAACTCATGTAGCAACTGGCATATGATATTTAGGCAAAGATAAACACTCGAATCATCAACCAAAGGCAAATGAACTGATGACGTATATCAAAGGCGCTGCAGTCATGTCAGAACAGTGAGTTAAGTAATGCCATATGTAAAAGGGTTGTTGTGTAATATGAATGCACAGATCTATGAAAATATTGTACTGTTCATCATTCCAAATAGGGAAATGGTTCATTAAGTAAAGAACGACTCATATAAATGTCAGTAATGCTAAACTGCGGCAGTTATTTATCTTGGTTAACGAAACATCAAAAACGTTGGCCTTATATTTAAATATAACAGTCTATTATTGGAAACCGGTGTTTTCCATTTAGATTTCTAAGTCGGTCTTATTGTCAGCAAATGCACTATACCTCTTTATACAATTATTGCATGAGAACAATGTAAAACAAAAAACTCGATATTATAGAAAACGTTATCGGTAAAGCTTTTGAACTAAGAACAGTCTATACTATATATGATATAGCCTTCAAATCTCTTCAAATCTCTACCGTATTCTCAGTCTCCTTTCTACTACATGAAGAACAGTCTATAATATGTAACCTTTAAATCTCTACTGTGTCGTCAGTCTAATTTCTACTACATTAAGAACAGTCTATAACATGTAACCTTCAAATCTCTACTGTATCGTTAATCGCCTTTCGATTACATTAAGAACAGTCTATAACATGTAACCTTTAAAACTCTACTGTATCGTCAATCTCCTTTCTACTATCATATACCATCGTATTTATATCTGCTTTATACCTTTGTAAGAATCGGTCGTTTATTTCCAGCTTTGTTGTAATTATTATCCATGTTCAATTTGCTATAATGCTATATATAAAATGTATGTCTTTCGCAATAGAAACAGTTGATATATATCTCTGGAACCAACCATGCACATTGATTACAGGAATTGATTAAACGTAAAGTAACGACCATGGTCTCCGCGACTAGTACTTGGGTATTTTTAGTGAGCTTTTTATCTATCATAAGTAAGTATATTTACCTAATTTCATCAATTTAAGGTCTCTTTGACCCCTAATATGTATATTGGACTCTAATGAAAGCCTTTTGAGTTCGGTTAATTTTATCTGATTTTACCATTAACACAAATTGTACATATTATACTTTTAAACAATTAATCATTTAAAACATTATTAGCGGTCATTTTGGTGTCGGAAATCTTGTTGTAAAATTTTGATTTACTATATCAATGACAGACAACTTCAGGTTTATTAACTTTTGCAATTAATATTTGTGTTAAAAAGAACAATCCATAGGCTCTGAATGAAGTAAAATTACACACACACACACACACACACACACACACACACACACACACACACACATACATACATACATACATATATATATTTAAGCAATTGTGAGCATTTTGTAAATAACGTTATAATTCCATCGTAGAAATGCATGATCATGTTATGTCTTGCTTGTAACACATTTTCATGTAATAAAATTTTAGAATTCTAAAATGAATAAAATCAAAGCAAATGTGAATGATAGTAAAGGAAGTACATATGCTCTTGCAAACCAGACGTTGTTAAGATAAACATACACAGGGTATGAATTTCTAAATACAAAACGTGTGACGCCCTCGGACTGAAATCGTTCAGATCACGTCCTTTCAAAGGCATTTAAAATCCGCTATTCAAAATCAATGAACTGTGGTCTAGCAGCATATTAATTTACACGAAAATCATTATACATGTACTAAGAATATATCCAGCTGATTAGGTCTTGTGCGGTTGACATTTCTTTGGGGGAAAATATATATATATAATTGGAGTGTGGGTGGGCGTGTAACACGGTCGAAATATTTCAAGAAAGTGTTGCAGCTATATTTTGAAACGTATCTTAGCCAACTATACTCGATGATTGGTTATATAGATTCTTGGCTTTCATCCCTTACTTACCAATGTCTGATGTGATTTAGAAAAGGAAAATTGCGAGAAGAGCTATATTCTAACTATTCCTTTAATGTTCAATATTCATGTCTGATGCGATAGAATATACCAGAGGAAAGTGTTAATGCTAGGATCTGTCAATCCCGTCTAACTCTTTGTATATCTGTGAGTTTAACCTTGGTGGTGTTTTTTTTTTAATTAAGGTCAGTTAACTTGGCGATGCTCATTTGTATAGCGTTTTAGAAACACTATAGGACTTTAAACAATGTTTGATTATTCTTTGATAAAAACTTAGTTTTTTATGCCATGTTAATTTTAGGAGCACGCAACATCAATGTCTCCTTTCCGGGATACATATTTATATCCAGTATGAAAACCGTGTCCATGTGTAGATAACCTCTACCCCACTTTCACAATTTAAGCGCTGGGGTTTGAAATCTCCCCCGTCCGTCGGTCAGAAACAGTAGGCTAACCCGTACCCACATCAACAGATTTTTATGCTTTACCATAACACAACGTTGATTTTCATCGCAAAAGGAATAACCGTACCAAGGAACTATATTTCTTCGATTTTGCTGCTTAAGTGTAACTTTCTATGCGAATTCCTGTTTCTGTTTCAATAGATCACGTGGTATCGGGCTCATACTGCTACTACAGTTACTACTACAGATACTACTATTGTTACTACTACTACGACACTTCCAGTGGGTCAATCATTGGAAGTGTGGTGGGATCCATTGTAGTGATCATTATCATCGTAGTAATCGGCGTGATCATCTTCTGCAAGAAGCACAGACAACCCGGGGCGATCGTTCAACCTGCATCGACAAATGTGACCACCGTCCATCACACGAACACGACAGGTAATGGCTTCAAAAATTATCGTGACAAACTCAAGTAGTACAACAGTTCACAGTACCATATAACATGGAAGCACATGTACAACAATATCGATAATATTACACAGGTATTTTCTAGATTTAAAGGGCTAAGTGATTTAAAGAAAAGATAGGGGGATAAGATATTGAATTGTTATTGATTTTAATCTCTCTCTCTCTCTCTCTCTCTCTCTCTCTCTCTCTCTCTCTCTCATTCGTATTAGAGCTCATATTAGATAATGATTTACGGTCCAATCGAATTGTTGTTGTCTTGAATTGAAAGTTCCGCTCGTTATTTGAATTTGCGAAAGAATTACTTTATCTCTCAAAGCCTGTAAAGGACATTATTTAAATAATTATACCTATATGTAAAGATATTACACACCAATCTACAATAAGAACTACATACCTACATGTAAAGATATCAAACACCAATCTATTATAAGAACTATACCTACATGTAGATTTACCAAACACCAATCTACTATAAGAACTATATATCTACATGTAAAGATATCACACACCAATCTACTATAAGAACTATATACCTACATGTAAAGATATCACACATCAATCTACTATAAGAACTATATACCTACAGTAAAGATATCAAATACCAATCTACTATAAGAACTATACCTACATGTAAAGATATCAAACATCAATCTACTATAAGAACTATATACCTACATGTAAAGATACCAAACACCAATCTACTATAAGAACTATATACCTACATGTAAAGATATCACACACCAATCTACCATAAGAACCTCCTGTGTTTACTTACATTTTTTTCATCCAATCACTCAGAAAGGTTTCGTGAACTATTAATTGTGCCAGATATCATGCAATTACCGAGCTAAAAGGAATTTAAAAGGCAGCTTAATTTCCAGTTACAAGGAGAAAAATTCTTTTTAAAGCAATACAAGCCGTAACTGACGGCAAATAAATTAAAAAAATTTAAAAAAAACAAACAAACATTTAACATATTTGTGATTGAATAAAAATATTCATAAATCAATAGAATGAGAGTGATACTGAAGCAATAAACCCGTCAAATCAGCAGAAAATGTCGATCCATGAATCATTGTCATTCTCTTAGGAATTCCTTCTCGTAATCTCTGATGTGCAATGACCTCGGAGGTCACCAGTTCGGAAAAAAGCGAAAGAGGGGCACTGAGCATGTGTCAGATTAGTAAACAATTCAACATGTATGCCAATTCTATAGAAAATTTCATTTGAGTGGCACATTTACGTAATTATTACTTTCTTACACTTATAGTACTTCTTTTCATTCATGAAACAATGTAATATTTTAAAACAAACGAAACGTGTAGTTACTCACGTCAGTTTTCGTCTTTGAATATTACCTTCGTATCAGAAACCCGATTATGTTCGGCAATCATCGTTCCCATGTCTGTGTATACGACGCAATGGCGGTTTATACGAAACGCTCCTTATAGGTATGTTCTAAAAAAAAATAACCCCTAGTAAATTTTGCTGAATTTTTCTTCAGATCTTGGGGATTATATTATACATACCAATAGGTGTTATTTGGTACATATTTGGATAGTTGAAAAATTATTACCGTCAGTTACAGCTAATATTGCTTTAAACTGCATGTTCAAGTGGAACATATTTCTGGAAATCACTAGAAAATAGTAATTAAAAATATAATAGTACTGTTATGACTCATGATTAATGATACACCAATTGATTGTTGCTGTATAACAGTTCCTCCAATGCAACCCGGATATGGACAACCAATGGGATACGGACAACCCGGACACGGACAACCGATGGGGTACGGACAACCAGGGTACGGACAACCGATGTCATACGGAGGACAACCCACATTTGGAGCACAACCGCAGTCAGGCTACAGTCAACTTCCGGGCAGCAATCCCGCTTACCCGCCTCCGCCACCGGCTAAGTATTGACGAATGGAAACATTTCTGTCTTACCAGACGGAAAAATACTACCGCACATCATGCGGTACTGTGTAATATTAAGTATCTTTACTAATATCTTTTTAATTCAATATTTCATATTGTAGGAGCATTAATTTTATTCCAGAATGATTAGCGTTTTGCATGTTGTGTATTTTGATATTTATTTTGCTCAGACAGATAGTCAGACGGGAAAATGTGATTTCTTTCGTTTGAGGAACGAATTAGACAGAAATCAATTTCTACTTGGTAATTATAATGAATGGATTATTCCGGATATTTCAAGTTTTCAATTCGAATACCTGTATAGGTATGTTCAGTAATGCGGTTCAATGGAACCAGTTTTAATCGAGTAACGATGTAAAATCAGTTTAGGACGACACGTAGAGCAGACAACACGTTTACATTTCATACTAAAACTAATTTGTATTTACATTTATGTAATTATAGTACGTTGTATTGTTACAACATTAAAAGCTGCTGCGTGTTGTTGCTAGTCCATTTAGTGTGTTATGTTGTTTTTATTACTGATCTTATATCAGAAATGAATGGGTTTTAAAGGAGAATACTACCGCAGATTATGCGGTATTATGTGATAAACTGTTGCAGCATTAAGTATCTTTACTAATATCTTTTTAATTCAACATTTCATTTCGTAGGAGCATTAATTTTATTCCAGAATGATTAGCGTTTTGCATGTTGTGTATTTTGATATTTCTTTTGCTCAGACAGACAGTCAGAGAAAGAGATGGTCATAATGGCTGACTTCCTTTTAAAACATGGATGAAAATAAAAATATCAGCAATATTAATTTTGTCTATTCATTTAAAAACTTCTCGCCAAGCTGAGTAACTCAGTAGGTTAGCACGTCGACTGCTGAACTGTAGATCGCGTGTTCGAGTCAACCAGGTGTTTTAAATTTTTCTCAGATTGTTTTCTACTGAAATTGCAATTTTTCTTTTACTAAATAAGGTAAATTTGAAAGTTTCAAAATATTATTGTTCATATCCTCCACTTTTCATTCATATCAACTTTCTCTGGTGTAGCAAACCTCCTTAAGAACCTAATGTGCGCTTGTTTTATCAAATAGAATTGTACCTTATTAGTAGATTTCGAGTTATCTTCTACTTGACAATGAATAGACAAATAAAACGGTTTGTTTTACGAGTATTGTCAAATGGTATCCTATGATTTGTCAGCGGCAGTCGATAGTGTGTGGCATTAAGGGTTATTTTTCAAATTAAAACTTATGGAGTATCTGGTCATCTTTTTGGTTTTTAAAAACGTTATCTTTGAAGTGTAAGGCAGAAAGCAGAAAGTTATATACAAAAACAATTTATTTCCCATTAATACTGTTTATGCTGGTGTTCCACAGGGGTCTCTACTTGGACCCCTACTTTCTTTTAATCTATTTGAATGATGTTTGGGACAAAATGTTGTCAATGTGTAAACTTTTTGTAGATGATAATTCTGTTCAATACCCAACAGATAATGTTGAAATTTAGCGTATCATCAATCACGATTTATTTTCCCCTCTGTACAAAATGCATTATAGATTTTGTTAGGTTTTGAATTGGTATACATGTATATAATTTTCAAAACTATGGTTGAATTTTGAAAAGTTTGTATGACAGTCTTCTTTATAAATGTGTTAAATATAAGTATATTGGAGAG
Source organism: Ostrea edulis (assembly GCF_947568905.1). Lineage (NCBI taxonomy): Eukaryota > Metazoa > Mollusca > Bivalvia > Ostreida > Ostreidae > Ostrea > Ostrea edulis. The sequence continues at coordinate 29,354,572 of NC_079170.1, forward strand.
TATTGTTAAGTTTTATGTACTTGTATTATACAATGAAATATGTTCAAAACAAATCTTTATATCTTTTTTTCAATTAGAAGAGTTATTCTCCGTTCAACATTCTTTGTCGGAAATATAGCAAGTGTCTGGTAATGTCTCAATAGTTAGTTTGAATTATGAGACAAAATTTCATATGATATTGGCTTGTACACTAAAAAGGCACACTGGTTGGGGAAAACTGATTGCCGGGACTCGTGTAATGGACAGGAGGGGTATATTATTCGCATTTCTCATTGGACGCGCTTAATTTGCCTACACCGACAACAATGTGTACACTTTCCCGTAATCGAGTATACAAAAGTTTACACTTTTTGGTGCAGTGTACACCATCTACACCCTGTATATAGAATGTGTTGGTAAATGCACAGACAAATTCCAAAAAAATGGTGAGGAGGAAATATTTTTTACATTTTTCTCTCTCTGTATGTTGTAGGAAAGAGTACAATTCCTGTAAAGTAGTCATGAACAAGAAATAGATTTCAAAGAATAAATGAAAACGATTGATATTTCGTGTTATCATTAAAATTAAGTTTGAATATCAGCAAATGTTTTGGAGTATGATTTTGTATTTTTCCATAAAAGAAAATGGTAATGATAAATACATGTAGATAAAAAAAAATCTTGAATTCTAGACAATGAAGGATATATATATATATATATATATATATATATATATATATATATATATATATATATATATATATTCTTAATTATTTTTTGTACTTTCATTGCATTAAAATCATTAACAAAAATATATGTAACAAGAGATTCATTACTACTGTTGCAGTTTTAACGTCCCTTTTAAATACACCGCATGTACACTACACCAAATATTGCACATGATTATAAGGTTTAAATCGACTACACTGGGTCTACAACAGTGTAGACAAATCAAGCTAGCCCTCTGTTCCATTCATTGAGAAATTTCACGAAATGCAATAGCAAACATTTTACTCCTCAGTAAACAGTACTCCATTATACACTGTACATTCGGTATATTCTTAGTCAATCAGCATATGAATGAAATACACCTTTAATAGCAGGAGTATGCAGTGACGGGAGTCAGTTAAAAACAAGTATAGCTTTTTAACAAAGCTTGCGGTCTTTAAGAACAACCTTATACAGTAAACTGATATAAATATGTGATATGCTTTAAGTATTTATATTTTCATTAAATGACCACGTAATCAAACTTTTCTAAAGTGGTAAATTTTATTTCGTAAAGCTGAAGTAAGGTATAAATATGTAATCTCCCTAGCTTCCGGTATTTCCAGCCTATTTAAAGCACGAGATCTCGCGAAATCTCCTTTCTTCCGTTTGGCTTCAAAGTTGTAGCTGCAAAAAATTTGGATTACTTTTCAATCGACTTTAATTTACTGTACTTGTGCGTTTGTATGTGTCCTGGGTTATGGAGAGCAGCTCAAATGCCTCTCCGGGCGACATCGGCCCTGATAACGATGCAGATGAAAAATTGTCTCGTGGCAACGAATTTGATGCGTCGCCATTACGGCCCAAGAAAAGATGGGGCGATTTTGTCATCCCCAAAAAGAGAAATGACGATGAAGAAGGGGAAAACACAGACCCTTACGCCGATTCAGAATCAGATGCGGATTCTGTTCAGTATGGTGATTTGTCTGATGGCGAACTTTCGACCTTTTCACCACCTAAATTGGCGGGACCACGCAGGGATGATGAGCTGTGTGAACCTAAACGGTTTGATCCAGTGGAATTTGATTCCGAATACAAACTAGATACTAGTAAAGAAAAGTTTGTGAAAAAATTCCTCACTACCCATCTTAGTGATGAACGCATTAACGCAAGTGTGCTGGATAAACATTCTGTGCCAGCCAATATTTTCCTCATCCCGCCTGAGTTTGATGCTTACATTGAAGACCTAGTAAATGACAAAAGGGCGTTTAAATTTCTCAAACTCCAGGACCAGGCTCTGAAACATGTACCGAAAAAAAGTCTCTAGATGCCTGGGCCCTCTGACTGAGATTTGGGAAGAATTGGATGGGGACTAAAATGGGGACAAATCAGGCAAATCCATTCAAGAAGTCACTGAACTCGTAGAAAAAACTATCTTGATGATAGGACACGTCAATTTTGCCTGTCTGTATGAAAGACGTTTAACATGGCTAGCTAAATTGTTTAAAAGTGTGGCCAACGCTAAATCTATTATCGAGGACCATAATGATGACTTTGATAAAGAAGTTAAACTCTTTGGATCAGATTTTTACGGCGTATTGGATCGTAAAGCCAGATACAGAAAACAAGCAAGAGAAATGGCAAAGAAAACGAGACCAGCAAAGCGAACACGGCCCTTTCAAGAGGGACCCTCGGGCAACAGTAGCGCCTCCTCCAAGCCTCGAGGGTCGTCGAGCATGTGGAGGACAAACAAACCCATTCAACAGAAAGGGGACAAGCCAGTCTTTAAGACGGCAAAGGCCAATAAACCCTTCAAAGCAAGGTATGTTTTGCCAAATAGACATAAATACTTGCACAACACAAGAAATGATTATTTTTCAAAACAGAAAAGTGACTTCAGATCATTGCAATCTCCATACCCCCTGATTTAGCATCTGGGTTTTGTAGAAATAAATCAAACCCAGTTACCATTAGGGGGCAGAATTGCCCATTTTATAACAAATTGGGAAAAGATAACTTCAGACCAACTGATATTGTCCACAGTTTGTGGCATGAAACTGGATTTCATAAAACAGCCAGTTCAGAATCTGACCATCCCAAATCAATTGACTCTTACCAAAGAGGAAAATTTAGCATTAGATCTAGAAATCAAAGAAATGTTGACAAAACAGGCAGTGGAGATTGTTGATCTGGCGGTGACAGAAAAAGATCAATTTTGAGTACTTTATTCATTCGCCCCAAAAAGGATGGAGGCCTTTGGTCTGGCATCAGGTCCTCTTCAATCTAAAAAAGATGAACGAATTCATACGATACGAACACTTCAAAATGGAAGGGTTTCAGGTTGTGAAAACAAATCTGAGGCAAAGGCATTTCATGTGCAAAATAGATCTCAAAGATGCTTGTTTTCGTGTTCCAATAAACCCAAGTCTCAGGAAATATCTAAGATTCAATTGGCAGGGGAAGCTGCTACAATACAAAAGCCTTCCCTTTGGTCTGGCATCAGGTCCTCGCACTTTCACGAAAATAATGAAACCCATAATCGCAATCTTGCGCAGAATAGGAATTCGAATTGTGATCTATCTAGACGACATGCTAATAATGAATCAGACACAAGAGGGCCTGATAAAGGACAGAGACTCCTTGATTTGCATGCTGCATCATTTGGGGTGGGTGATAAATTGGAAAAAGTCCATAATGAGTCCAACTCAAATACTGGATTTTTTAGGGTTTCAGTTGGACTCCAACAACATGATAGTCTCCCTGCCTCAGACAAAGGTAAACAACCTGATCGAAAAATGTCAGAACGTTTTACAGTCAAACCAAATTACAATCCAAGAATTGGCAAGTTTGGTTGGATCGTTACACGCAACTGTACATGTAGAGGCAGTAATACCTGCAGCTCTGTACATGAGAGAACTTCAGATGCATCAAACAAAATGTTTAATAAGATATCAGAATTATCAGAATTTTGTAGAATTGCCCAATCATTGCAAAACAGAAATTCAATGGTGGGTTCAGAAACTAAAAGATTGGAATGGGAAACAAATTCTAACTGTGAACCAACAGTTGACAATAGAAACAGATGCATCAAAAGGGGGTGGGGATTCCATTGCCCGTCACTCAAAACAAGAAAAGGGGGACCCTGGAACATGGAAGAACAGAGTTTGCACATAAATGCTTTGGAAATGAAAGCAGTAGGCATAGCAATCAAATCCTTGACCAAAACCAAGGAAAACATTCATGTACATCTGAAGATGGGCAATGTGACAGCAGTCACCTACCTGAACAAAATGGGGGGCACTAAATCTTGCATTCTAAACACAATCACCACAGAAATGTGGGAATACTGCATGTCGAGAAAGATCATTCTTACAGCAGAATACCTTCCAGGTTGCCAGAACAGCATAGCAGACTGGGAGAGCAGGAATGTCCTGGAGCTAAGCATAAACAGCTGGAGACTAAATCCAACAATTTTCAATCAAATAAACAAAACACTGGGACCTATCAAAATAGACCTGTTTGCAGACCGATAGGATGCACAAGTTCCCCAGTACATCAGTTGGAAGAAAGACCTATTAGCTCTCTCAATGGATGCTTTTCTGACAACTTGGGAGAAAGAAAAGAAAGCATGTGCTTTTCCCCCATTCTGCATGATCCCCAAGTGTCTATCCAAACTTCAGAGGGAAGGGGGAGAACTAGTGTTAATAACGCCTGCATGGCAGATCCAATCATATTATCCCCTATTGTTACAGATGACAATTGCAAATACAATTCTATTGCCACCACAGAAAAATCTGTTAATGTCACCCAGAGGAGACAATCACCCAATGATCCTCAAGGGTGCCCTAAAGCTAGTGGCATGGAAAATTTCAAGAAATTTCAGGAAATGCAGGGAGTTTCAAAACAAAACAAACTTCAGAGTTACTAACCGCAGCTTGGAGACAGGGTACCCAGTCAGCTTACAACAGCTGCTGGGAACACTGGACTCGCTGGTGTGGCCAACAACAAACTGATCCCTTTTGTGCCCCTGTGGAATCTGTACGCAGCCGAGTTAAGGCTATCCGTGAAAAATCACAGTACTGTTATGAATGTACCTCAGTGCACTTCGCACCATATGACGTCACAATGAACAAGTGCGTCACAGCGTACATGTTCTGATAGTTTTATCGCGGGGAAAGTGTCATAATATTTTGTCGTTATTTACTACTGTTATCAAGTGATAAGCTGTATACGTGAAAATATATCTTGTCAAATGAATATATATAAATAATATATATATAAACAAAAACCACTAAATAACTGAAAATTGCACTAAACGTTTTTATAGTTGTTATGAATAAGATTAAAATGTCAGTTTCGCTATGTTGCAATTTTTATTCTCCTCTTCGTTTTCTCTCTCTTTTTTAAGATTGAAAATCCTGTAAAATTGTTAAGTCGTGCGTAAATTAGATCATTTGGCACGCTGTTTTTGGTTATATTTAGATCTAAAACTTCATAGTTATTTCGGATTTCAAACATTTCGGTTGAGCATCACTGAAGAGACATTATTTGTCGAAATGCGCATCTGGTGCATCAAAATTGGTACCGTATAAGTTTTACATCATTACGAAATTCTCTCCCTTGCGTTGAACAGAATTTCAACCAATGAAATAAATTAGAATTTTCACATCATACATTTTCTACCAATCAGAAAGGAGCGCAAGTGCATTGTCCGAAGACTGTAAAACACTTCAACTATATGATACCATGCTAATCTCCAAAACTACTGAAGAGAATAACCGGTAATATTTCAAATATCAACGCATCCAACAGTGCGGGACATCGACACAACCAACCCAGCAGTGCGGGACATTGACACAACCCGCCTAGCAGTGTGAGACATTGACAACCCGCCCAACAGTGCAAGACATTGACACAACCCACTCAGCAGTGCGAGACATTGACAATCCATCCAACAGTGAGGGACAATGACACAACCCACCCAGCAGTGCGGGACAATGACACAACCCACCCAGCAGTGAGGGACAATGACACAACCCACCCAGCAGTGCGAGACATTGACAACCCACCCAACAGTGCGAGACATTGACAACCCACCCAGCAGTGAGGGACAATGACACAACCCGCCTAGCAGTGCGGGACATTGACAACCCACCTAGCAGTGAGAGACATTGACACAACTCACCCAGCAGTGCGGGTCATTGACAACCCACCCAACAGTGCGAGACATTGACAACCCACCCAGCAGTGAGGGACAATGACACAACCCACCCAGCAGTGCGGGACAATGACACAACCCACCCAGCAGTGCGAGACATTGACACAACCCACCTAGCATTGCGGGACATTGACAACCCACCCAACAGTGCAAGACATTGACAACCCATCCAATAGTGCGAGACATTGACAACCCTCCCAACAGTGCAAGACATTGACACAACCCAACTAGCATTGCGGGACATTGGCAACCCACCCACCAGTGCGGGACATTGACAAATCACCCAGCAGTGCGAGACATTGACAAACCACCCAGCAGTGCGAGACATTGACAACCCACCCAGCAGTGCGGGGCATTAACAACCCACCCAGCAGTGCGAGACATTGACAACCCACCCAACAGTGCGGGACATTGACAACCCACTCAACAGTGCGGGACAATGACACAACCCACCCAGCAGTGCGGGGCATTAACAACCCACCTAGCAGTGTGAGACATTGACAACCCACCCAGCAGTGCGGGACATTGACAACCCACCCAGCAGTGCGGGACATTGACAACCCACCCAGCAGTGCGGAACAATGTCACAACCCACCCAGCAGTGCGGGGCATTAACAACCCACCTAGCAGTGTGAGACATTGACAACCCACCCAGCAGTGCGGGACATTGACAACCCACCCAGTAGTGCGGGACATTGACAACCCACCCAGCAGTGCGGGACAATGACACAACCCACCTAACAGTGCGAGACATTGACAACCCACCCAACTGTGCGGGACATTGACAACCCACCCAGCAGTGCGAGACATTGACAACCCTCCCAACAGTGCGGGACAATGACACAATCCACCCAGCAGTGCGAGACATTGACAACCCTCCCAACAGTGCGGGACAATGACACAATCCACCCAGCAGTGCGAGACATTGACAACCCTCCCAACAGTGCGGGACATTGACAACCCACCCAACAGTGCAAGACATTGACAACCCTCCCAACAGTGCGGGACAATGACACAATCCACCCAGCAGTGCGGGACATTGACAACCCATCCAGCAGTGCGGGACATTGACAACCCACCCAACAGTGCGAGACAACCCTCGGGGTTGCAAAAAAGCGGTAAAACCCTCGGCAAAGCCTTGGGTTTCACAGCTTTTTTGCAACCCTCGGGTGGAATCCCCTTATATTTCATGGTTACTCATAAGAGAGTCTTATAATCTTCTCTATGTTGTTTTGTGCAATATGAGAATAAATTGAATTGAATTGGCAGAGTGTCCACGGCAAAAAAAACCCAGACAAACAAACAAAAAACAATTGTCTACATGCGATTCTCACAGGACTCACGTACTCAATACAAAGCCTTGTATGGAAGTGCGATGATACAAAACAGGTGTTAGACTATCACCAACAACGACCGCCGTAATGAAGTTCGCGGAGATCCTTACTTTATTCATTTACCCTACCTTCAAATATCAGTTTCACGAATTATGTTCATGAACCATAATCAATAAAAGTTTCAAATAATTCTAAACACAAAATCCAATTTTTGCAAGCATATCAAATAATTTAGTGAGAGTGCCCGTACACAGCACCTTGTCCTGACTTGTTTAAATATATTTGTTTACAGAATTGAACTTTTTCACCTCCAGCGATTCGTATCCTATATAACTAAGATTTAAAGCGAACATCCAGATCAGGAAGTATAAGACCATCAACATGTTTACTCTGGAAACTTTTCTCGGAATTATTTTCGTCCTTTGTAAGTGTAATTAAGTTTTATATATTAATTAATTACTAGTTTTGTATGTTTTATTTCCTTATGAATCAATACTTTATTGCGAACTATCAATTACCATATTATTCAATCCATGTAGGTATTAATTTCATATCTGTCGTAAGTGAACTTGAACACGGTTTATATATAGGCGTTAAACGTGTTAGATCCAGTCACAAATGTAGAAATGTAAATGGTATATACATGTACATGTACTGCGTATATAATATTGTGAAACTTACAGAAAAGTCAATTATCATTAGAGAAATGTGTATGGGGGGATATTTTATTCCACCTATACAAGAAAGCTATCTTTTCACAGAATAATGGGTAAATTGTGTTGTGAACCTGGAGAAAAATCATCACAATTTCAAATCGGCGCAGTCTAAAAACTACCGATTAAAAAATGATAGACTATAAACAATTTCGAAATATCTGTCCTTTAACAGGTTACAATAAAACTTCAACATGTTCCGATATTAAACTGATGATAGTAACGATCGTTACTATCATCCCAAAAAACCCAGCTAGGATGATAGTAACGGAAATGAATGATGATAGTAACGTAAAACTTTCGTTACTATCATCCTCGCTGTTTTTTCAACGACGAATTTTCTGTTCATATGAGCCGTATAAAAGATAAAATAACACCTGATCATAATTGTTGCTAATGTATGATATTTCTTACCTACATATTATTCGCAAATAAACAATACAAATAGATATAATTAGTAAATGTGGTCTTTCCGGAATTTCCTTCCGCCATCTTGGGATAATAGTAACAATCGTTACTATCATCAGTTTAATACCAGTGATAGTAGCCTTTCCCCCATAGTAGCTTTACCTCCTGGAAAAATTGCTATATATAGTAGCCTTTCCCCATACGGGTGTAGCACCAATCAGCGGGGAACCAGTTTAATACAGACAATGATGCCTATTCAGCAATCGGAACTCCTCGAATGTCTCGCGCACTCGACACAATCGGAACTCCTCGAATGTCTCGCGCACTCGACATAGATCTCGGATGTAATACGGTGGTATCCATGAGTGAATTTGATACATTGCCAATTGGCAATGCATCAAATTCGACATAGACTACACAAACTTCCACCAGAGTTCGTTTGCTCGTAGGTGACGTAATGAGGCCTCGACGGGGAGTTTGATAGACTACATAGTGCGCGATACATTCGAGGAGTTCCGATTGGGCTATTCAGACGGTTCCCGGCAATTCGTAAACAAGTTGCAGTAATCGCTGTCCCATGAAGTTTATTGCACACTATAAAACTGAATATTCTCACATAAGGAATTTTAAACTTTCGCAATAGTGCCTAATCTATTCCGTCCATACAAACAACAAAACGTACGAGATAAAATACAACCAAATCAAACGCCATTTACAAAACACGGACGCACGGATGCACGGAAATAGAAAAAAATAGTACAAATCAGATTCATTTTGCACGGATAATAAAATTGTGCGTGCATTTTTAATTATAAAATCAATTGATTTGTGACTTCGAATATACTTTGAATACGGGACTTTCGAGATACGGATCCACTACTTTTATCGCGCGTTGAACGTAATTGTAGGGCATGTCACTTTCGGATTACAATAACAACTAAGTAAACAAACATGGAATACTTCAATTGCTATCAAGTTACTGTATTTAAATGTTATTTTTGAAAGAAAGGAATCACTACAACCATTTTATAGGAAAATACAATTGATTAAATTATGCGAGTCGGCGCGGGAAATAAATCTAGGGAATATCTTGAGGATATCGGTAAAACTTCACGCCTTGCATCCAATGGTACACGTCTAAATGCGCCCTTTCCCTTCCATCTAATTTACACCCAGGTACTAAGCATCAATAATGACTTGGATCGTCATCGTGGGACTGCGCATAGTCTGTTAAGAAAACACCATATGTATCGATGTCAACTTTGCCCTACAATTGGTTATTATCACGTGACCGTGGTGTATAAACGTCAAATATAATCGGTCGTTCCGGCATATTCCGAAAGTTCCGTATTGTTTTGTGTACACCCCAGGGAATATATGTAGTTAGAATCTATCAGTCACGGAAATTTTCAGTGCATTGTGACGTCACCTTAATTGTTTCGTCACAAACATTTGTCCGTGATTTGTATGCAATATTTTCGTGATTCCTTCATTACATTATAATAAAAATGTAAAAACTATTTTTTTCATAATACAAGCATTTTATCATTATTTCATATAAATTCTTCAATTTACAGAATTTCCGTAAACTTTGGTATCCGTGACTGAAAAAAAATCTGTCCGTGATTTAATAAATAATACAAATCACGGATTCATTTTGCACGGATGAGAACAATTTCCATAAATTTAATTTTTAAAAAAAAGTGTATTATATGTGCACTGACTTGTATTTGACTTCCTAATTTGTTTAGTACTAAGTGTTGAATTTTGACATCGTGGGTGAAACATGAAGGGAATTTACGGAAAATGTTGTTGCTTATGCAATCTATTAAATGGGGTCTCCTTGCTTCTGTACTAAATGTAATGTGTTCTGGGAGTCCACCAAAACACAACTCCACTGCACTTCCATTTTTCTGAACTGATAAAGTGACGGTAATATTTTGTTCCGGAGACTGCATTATATTTGCAATGCTCATTTGAACAACGGACGAAATCGAATTTGACATTGCACTGTCATAAAGTTTTACAGATAAAGATATGAAATTGACATTCCGTTTTTAACAAATTTTACGGATCAATAAAATTGAAGACTAGAAACACATTTATCATTATTTATTACATCCGTAAACACATAAAATCACGGAAATTGCATAAACAAAAACAAAAAGTCACGGACGACTTTTAAGTCACGGCCTTTTTTTTAAGTCACGGATTCACGGATACCAAAGTTACGGAAATTCTGTAAATTGTTCTTATTGAAGAATTATAATAACGATTAAAATAAAATATTATTCTTGTATTATGAAAGAAATATAGTCTTCTGTCTGTAATTTAGTGTAAATTTCGCATGTTTAACAATTACAGTGACGTCACAATGCACGGAAAATATCCGTGACTGGTAGATTCTACCTACATATATCCCCTACCTACATGCTCAAAAAAAAATGTCAATGTATGTTCGAAGTCACAAATCAATAGCATATTCTATATTTAAAAAAAATACACGGAAAATTTTATCATCCGTGCAAAATGAATCCGTGATTTGTACTATTTTTATCTATTTCCGTGCATCCGTGACTGTTCGTGTAATTGTGAATTGCGATTTATGTATGAATAGGGATGGGTAAGATTTGAATAGTTTCCAAAATAGTTTATTTAAAGTAATTCCACCCTCCTGTGATGTCATTAGATTTTGCAAAATCAATGATTTATTTACATTTATGCGCGATAGGAACATGGATTTTGTTGGAGTCTTTCCCGATAGTTATTGTGAAAAATCTTGTTAAAAATAAACTATCTCAAAAGTCTAAATTATAGATGAATAAACAATGATGCGTTTTAAGATATTGAATCCAAGGGCAATAACTCTGTTTCTATTGATTTCTTTATCAAGTCTATTATGCGATAGATTTCCTTTATTTTTACAGACATTTTGTATGTTTTTGTCAAGATACACTTTCATGAAATTGTTATGAATGCTACTTTATCGTCATAACCAATTTGTATGAAATTTTGATAACGCTGTTTAAGGAAAATTGCAATTTTCTGACGGTGATAGATGATTCTGATGATGTACGTCTCACATCTTAAAAAGTGTGATGACGTATGTATCTTACTTAATAATTTGTTAGCTTTAACTCTAATGAATGGAAATAAATACATTTTTCAAACTTGTATCAGATAAAACTGCGAGTATGAGTTACCTTAATTAACGCGAGGAAAATAACGCCAGTCGACGTAAACGGTGCATTGTGATGTTACATCTAACTGTGATGTGTTTTTGTTCAAACCAAACAATCGCAGCCGTTTTCCTTGAATTGTAAACACCGACGGTTTCAAAGCCGACGCGCTAATTGGCTGATATAAAGTTCATCTGAACATGACCCCTAATCGGGTTATGTCAGATCTTCTTACGCAGAGTATACGGCGCGGATCTTAGTTAAGTATTCAAGCTGGAGAAAAAAGTACCGATCCCGATCAAAATTGATAGAAATTACTAAAATAATCATATTGTTGCTGATTGTATGCACCGTTGATTAGTTTCCTTTATAAAGTCGTTTAATTTGTAAACCATTTTACATTAAGGGAATGTAGTTTTCTGAATACGATGTTCTCTATAGCTACTTTTTTATAATTGTGATCGGGCTTGGTTCAAATTAGAAAATTCCTAATAATTCTGTTTTTTGGGGTCATTTCATTTCAATTTCTTTTAAAGATATATTTCTCTGATATATCATTTTTCTAAATGACATGTATTTTGAAGATCTTATTCGTAGATTTAAAAATATTAGCAAATAACGTTTTCAATTTTCATAAATATTTTTTATTAAAAAAAATTAGAATGTCTATCCGAGCCGTTTAGGCATGTTTTCTTAGATATTTATATTATGCATCAAATCGCAGCAAAATTTGGACTCTAGAGTATCTCATTTGCAAACAAAGTACCTGTTTTATCATTCCGGGATAAATCACAAAAAATCTATATAAAATACTCGATAGCTTGTATCACTTTTTCGATAGTGAAATCATACTTCATAAGAGGTGTTTTAACGAGTCATTAAATAAAAATTTAGTGTAATGAGCTACCTTAACTTTGTTAATTATTCAAGATGTTTTTGGTATTTGATTAAAAATCAATTCAAGAATACCATTATCATATTCTTTAGCATTGCGCAATCTTTTCTTTTCTGATATGACATTATATGTTCTGTTCCAATGGTTGTTCCGTTAATAACAAGCTACCCAAAGGATTAGGCGGGAATTTTAAAATATAGATTTTAAAAAATCCACACATTAGAAGAGTTTTTAAAACGTAAATACATGTATAAGCAATGAATCATTATCATTATATTTAAAAAGATGTATCTTATAAGTGTGTGTAAAAAAAATTACACAGCGTTAATTTGTATGCATACATCGTTACATTCTTTCAAAAATTATTAATTCATTGTTTAATCATATGCATTATGAATTCAGAAAATCTGCAAGAGATGAGATATGAAGAAATCAAAGAGTTTCATTTTTCTACACGTTAGTCATAAGATTTATTTTGTGAGGACCAGTGTTGGTTTTTTATGGCGAGTACAATGTACAGACGCCAGAGAAAAAGCATGCATGCAATGAACATTGATTTTTTTGTCTTGTATAACAGGTGTGAGAGAAGTTTCTGCTGCCTATAGAAGTTCCTACTACTACTACTACTACTACTACTCCTACTCCTATACCTCCTACTCATCGTAAGTAGCTATGTACTATGTTAATTCATGATACCCGTAAGCTCATTGTAAACAAATTCCGTTAAACAGGAGTTTCTGTATTCTAACCTACTCAATTTGAGAATGAGTTCTCCCCCTTCTTATTGTGTACAGACTTACGAAATTTACCATCGTTGGAAATCCACGGTAGGTCGTTCTTCTTTTACCTCCCATGGGACGCAACGCCGATATTTTCGCTGGAAGGCGTGTCTCAGTTTCTCTATGCGATTGATCACATTACCATTCCTTATTGCGATATTCAACCAATGAAAAGGCCCCCTAATACTTCTCATTACATCACATTAGAGTTATCGCGCTTTGATGACTCTTGTGCGTCATTGGTAAGAAAATGCACAAGTCTCGCGAGCAAGTGCGAGATTACTGGGACATAAACGAAACGTTCATAGCACACACACACACACACCCCCCCCCTTTTTTTTAAGTTAAAGTACATGGTGAACTTTTAAATAAAATAGCCATTGGTCAAACTGTATTTTAAAAATATACTAACACTAGTTTATCAAGGATGGTACATGGGGTTTTTTTAAACTCCACTACACCTATTATAAAAATTCCAAACAACGATGTTCTCTGTCCTAAGTCAATCAATATTTTGTAATTTTCAAAATAGCTTACATGCAGTTTAGAAACGCATTTGTTGTGTTAATTAGTGTTATAAACGTCTTAAAAAATGCAGTTTGGCAAGTATATAACTTATACTAAAATATTTGAAAATGAGAGAGAGAGGGGGGGGGGGGGCATTAACGATTACAAAGTCCATGCCATATGAACCTGTCCAAATTGTATAAAATAGAATGTCTTCATAATCTGACAGAATAATCTTAATAACATATGAATCCCATTAATTACAAGAAAAGTTATTGTGTCGGGTGTGCATGAATTGTTTTTCCCTTCACAGTTCTTCTTGCGACTGATGCTTTATATCGGTCAGATTTGGCAGATTTAGTACCTGCACTCCTTCACATAGTTTAATAAGTTCGTCTGTTTTCTTGTAAGAATAATCAATTCCTTTTGCCTTTAGAATTTTAATCAGTGTCGTGGTTTGCAGTCGGTTATAATATGTATTCGATACCATAATTTATATTACGTATGCCTAAGTAATGTTTACGTATGTTGTCCCGGTAGCACGACTTTACGCGCCTTTAATTTGAAGAGTTCCACTAATGGAAATGATAAGTATTCCAGTGCTCGGTAGCATAGAAAAACATGGCTTTTGAAGCGAAAATTTTCATCATATCTAAGTTGGACAAGTTACAAATCTTTCAGTGATATGCTTTACAACTTCTTTGTCAGTTTGCTTTGAAATTAATTTTATTCAAAATATAAACATGATAAATAACACACAAACAAACAAAAAGAAAGAAAAAAACCCTTTCAGTTGCTATTTGAACTGTAGTTTGTTATACTTACTGGTGTGTCCTTTCTACATGTATGTATTTAATTTGTTTAAAATTGTTTTATATGTTATTAGGGTAATTATATAATTACATGTGGTGCTTATATTAATAATGATAATTTTGCATTTTAATTCTGACACTATGAATATTTTATTCACATGTATGTGCACATCGATTTTATACCCTTTTTTTCTCTCACATTTGTAAAGCGCTTTGGAGAACTAATGCTGATAGGGCGCTATATAAATCTTTTAATTACAATTACATACCTAACATCATATCTCTTTCCTCCTTCAGCTGGTCCACTTTTGTGACCATTGACTTGTTAAGTTTTCATACCCGATTTATTTATTCGTACAAAGGCTGCATGCAAATCATGTGTCTGATGGGTGAAAGTTGAGGCACCCTAGATCATAGCTGTACTGTTCAAGTGAAGTTTTTGACGACAAAGCCTTGTGATCCCGATCTTTGATAGTGGCACAACAAACACACACTTTCATGGGTGCCGCCATTATTGCTGACGCTTAGAGTTCCGGGAATACTTACGGCGATTCCCATTGGTCTTCGATAGGTCACGTAAGGTCATGCATTTCAATGAGTTATGCGAAAATATCGACATTGTGTCCCACGGGGGATATAAGAAGTGCAACCGACCTTGGGTTTCCGACGATGGAAATTTCACATACATACAATGTATGTTGTTTCAAGAAACCAAAACTTGTGAAATTAATATCATGATCTCAAAATTACATGTGAAATTCTATGTCAAGCTCAATACAACGTCTAAAGTCGCCATTCCTTTCATTCCAAAAATAAAATTGAAAGTTTGGTCAAGCAGAATCAAAAGAACTTATTGTGAAATTCCTAAAACTGATAAATTTGTTTGCACTTACACAAGGATGGAAATGAAAAGGCCGAGAGCGCATGCTCGTGTTAGGACTATTTATTGACTAAATTTAGTGTCAAGAAAGGACTGCGTTGTTCCGGAAAAATTATTTAGCACTGCGGAATATTCAAGTATGTCAAAAAATTCATTTTCAATAACGGCATTAATCTTAAAGGGATAAATTTGATTACTATTTACTACTGTTTTATCACAAATCATTCCTAATTGGCAGCATAAAGAAAATGATCATATGAACATATTTCAATCTATGTTTACTAAACTAAAACAACAAAGACTAACAAATGTCGAAAAAAAACTAAGTACACTCAGTACCTTTTTGTCGTAAAGGATTTTGCAAACATTATGATTCTTTTAACAATAGACGTAGTGCGATATAAGAAGAGATATAAAAGAAATGGAGGACTGATTAGGAAAGATGATAATACCAAAGACGTTCCCTCGTTTGTCATCACAAAATGCGGAGGGGGGAGGGGGTACGAGTAGGTCATATCATACAGCTTACAAAGTTGTGTTTGGAATTTCGATTTCAGAAAGTATTAATTTTTTCTTGCAAGTTTTTGAAATTCAAAATTTGAATATGTAAATGATAAATTCAAAACAAACAAATTCCCACTACAGTAAAAAAAAAAAATAGTCTAGTGTTATCTGACCTTTATAATGGAATATGTAAAGTTAATAACACATTATTGAAACAGAAAATAACTTACCTTTATGAAGTGCATTGTCTTAAATCAATGATACATTCGGCGGGAACAGAAATTCCCTGTACCATTTTGTCTGATGTTTCTACAATGAAAGAAATACAAAAAAAATAGCCTTATGTCCCCGATCATTAAACTTAACCTCGTGTGATGTCATAGGTTTTTGCAAAATCTTTATCAAATTAAACTTTGTGCATGATAGAAATATATCTTTCAGAGGAATTTTATTCACTGCATAAAATAAAAAATTTGGTAAACTATTGATATTGAAAAAGTGTATATTTTCTAGAGATAATGAATTCTTTATATTTAAAAAAATGTTGTCAAGGGGCAATAACTCCTATGCTGGTATTTCTTCTACTGCATGTCTATTATGCATGATTTCCCTAATATCCACAATTACTTTATACATATTTATGAATTAACAGGTTTTTTTAACTGTTGACATTTAAAATTTGTCATTTCAACAAGTTTTTATCTATTCTAATTATTCTGTACAACGAAAATGTGTGATTTTCTGATGTCAACATATACTTCCGTTTTTTTATGTCTGACATCTTTAAAAATGTGGCAACATACACGTTTTCTTTGGTTATTGATTAAATTTAACTATATTGAATGAAAATTAATAGAGTTTTTGCACTTTTAACCATTATTTTTGATAAGTCACATGAGGATCGATCGACCTTAATGTAGCGCTTATCTTTCGATTTCCCTGAATTCTTACAAAAAAACACCCTTGAAATATATTGTTGATCATTTTAATTAACAATGTTGATTAGAAGTTATACAGTTTCTAACATGATTTTTAAAATTATCGTCTGCTTTTGTATGACCCTTGCTTGTTTGACAATAAAATACTTTTTTTCTATACTTCCATCAGTGTGTCAGTTATTGCCGGAGCCATAGTGGGTGCTGTTGTATTCTTTGTCATCGTCGCAGTCGTCATCATCATCATTTGCAAGCAGAGTCATCGAGGACGGACACTTGTTCATAGCACAGGTGGCGCCACAGTGACAGCAGTCTCGAACACCAACAATACGGTCATGCAGCCTCCTCCCCAAGGTACAGAAATGTTCCAGATCCATGAAAAGTGTATCCACAGTAGCACTAACCGTCACCACTAGTCGTCGCGGCCTCGATCATAACCTTCAATCATATTTCTTTTTTCTGAACAACTCAACTTTATGACAGCTTCTCCATCGTTAACTACCCATATTTATGTAGCAATATTCCATTATCACCTGCATATGGTGTTTATATCTCTCAACTGATTCGATACGCAGGAGCTTGTTCTGTGTATGGTCAGTTTTTAAATCGAGACAGGCTACTGAAAAACAAGTTGATGATGCAAGGGTGTCAACGGTCTCATTTGAAGTCAGCATTGTTATAACGATTTAGTTTGCCAATACAACACATCATTGGGTCAAATGTTGTCTAACGTGTTTCATACCATTGTTAGACTGTTCGTGGCACACTGATTTTAACTCTGTTTACCTGATCAATACATAGGGCTCATGGCAGGTGTGACCGATCGACAGGGGATGGTTACTCCTCCTAGGCACATGATCCCACCTCTGGTATATCCAGTGGTCCGTGTTTGCCCAACTCTATAATTTGTATTCCTTGTGAGAGTTGTGAGATTAATCAATGTTCGTTGTCTTCATCTTTCATTTGAACAGAATTCACAAACTTTCATGATGCTCAAAATACGAACGCTACTCTTACTTTACAGAAATGACAACAAATGTGAAAATATTTCAGCTATGATTCTATCAAAGTATTAAAACTTATACAGAAACCAATCACACATTCAAATTCTTTCACCATATTCATTCGCCCGCAAAAAATTGCGAGCGCATTATGCTATACCGCTGTCGTCCGTCTGTCTGTATGCCCGTCTGTCCCTTAAGCTTTGTCTTCGCAACTCCTCCTAAACCCTTTGGGGGATTTTGATGAAACTTGGTACAAAGAAAGATAACAATGTGGAGCTGTGCATATTGCAAGGAGAATGCTGTTCAATGTTTTGTAAAGGAGTTGTGGTCCTTGGACCTAATTTTTCTATTCAAAATACTTTGTCTTCGCAACGTCTCCTAAACCCTTAGGGGGATTTTAATGAATTTTGGTACAAAGAAAGATCACAATGTGGAGATGTATATATTACAAGGGGAATGTTGCACCTCTATTTCTGAAGGTTAGGGCCCGTGGAGTTATTTTATGCAAGTACCTTGTATTCGCAACTCCTCTTAAACCCTTGGGGGGATTTCAATGAAACTTAGTACAAAGGAAGACCACAATGTGTAGATGTGCATATTACAAAGGTAATGCTGCCCCACTATTTATGAAGGAGTTACAGCCCTTGGACTTAGATTTGTTTTAATACAAAATACATTGTTATTGCAACTCCGACGAAATCCTTTTGTAGATAATCCTTTCTTACTTTCTTAATTTTCAAATTCCTGGGTCAATAATGTATGCGGACGTATCGTGTACCGGTTTAGCGGTGCCCTATTTTTGTAAACAGCCATAATGTTGTGGTCTAAAATTTTTAAATCATATTTACAGGCGGTTTCTACCCCCCTCCGCCACCAGTGTACAACAATCCCGGTTACGCTCCTCCTGGCTACAATAACCCCGCCTATCCACCGGGGGCAGGGCCAAGCGACAATACATATGGAGGCTTTAACCAACCACAGCCCAACGGCTTTCCAGCAAAGTATTGAGACATTTCATGTAAAACACCATACATGGGATGACACGCATTGAAATCTATGCATGTATCGTGATTTCATTCGGAAAGTGATGCGTGTTTGTGTGAATGTGTGCTTTTTTCTATATATATATGTATAAGTATAATGATATACAACTGAATCATGCTTTGTGGTTTGATTGGTACCTTTTCTTTGTTGTTGACATTTCGCATTCATTTATACAGATGCCATTGGAAACTGTGATAAGAATAGCTGTGATCTTATCATTCTTTTATGATTAAACATGTTTATGAGAGATTTTGGTAAAAATAATCTTTTCCATATTCTTTATTGTGTGTGTTGGAGTATTCTTCCTTTTTTTCCATTTTCAAACGGTTTGTGCCTGAGTTTTGTAGCATTGTCAATTCATTTTAAGGTATATTTTTATTTCTACATGGAAGGGGGCTTATGGACTATTTGGGTAATAATGTTGCTATTGACCTACAGTGTGTTAAACTTAGTATAACATTTTGCACTTGAATATATTCATCATTTATTCGCATAAACTAATATCTAATGATGAAACAACATAAGTCATACGAAATCAATCATTACGTCAAATTAAAATATATTCATGTCTTCTAACAATATAGATATAAAAATGCAATGCTAATAGATTTTAAATAAAATAATCACCTTTTGCACTTGTACTGTTTTATCATGTCATCATATATATGCAGATAAATGTTTTAATAAAGTATCGTCATCTTCCCATATTTATGTAGTAATATTCCATTATCACCTGCATATGGTGTTTATATATCTCAACTGATTCAATGCGCAAGAGCTTGTTCTGTGTATGATGAGTTTTTAAATCGGGGCAGGCTACTGATAAACAAGTTGATGTTGCAGGGCTTTAACAGTCTCGTTTAAAGTCAGCTTTTCGAACATTCTATGCGAATAACGATCTAGTTTACCAATACAACCTATCATTAGGTCAAATGCTGTCTGACGTGTTTCACACCAATTGTAAGGCTAGTTTTGGCACATTGATTTTGACTACGGAAAACTCCGTTTACCTAATCAAGATATAGGGCTCACGGCGGGTGTGACCGGTCGACAGGGGCGCTTACTCCTCCTGGGCACCTGATCCCGAGTGATCCCACTTCTGGTATATCAAGGGGTCCGTGTTTTGTATTTTGTATCGCTTATAGGAGTTATAAGATTAATCACTCTTCGTTATCTTCACATTTCATTTTGAGCATAAGATTGACATCTTGCTGACATGTTTACTTCAAATTTCATCTTTTAAAAGTGTAATAATTAGGACAGCAATCATTTTATTGGCCAATTTTTTTTAGGATAAGCTACAACTCATTATGTTGATTGAACTACCATCAAGAAGAGAAAATTTTTCAATTTTTACATATGAAGACTTGAGTAAAAAATATTAAAAACATTCAGCGACATATTGACTTCTTGTTCATGTTTAGAGAAAAAGAGGAGGCACTTAAACGTTTCCGTACGGTAGGCATCTTCGCTAGCCAAGTGTCCGATTCGCTTACTCTCACGAAGCGAATCGGACACTTGGCTAGCGAAAGTATACGGTAGGTGGATGGCACATTTTGCGAATTGAAGCATTTGGGCAGTTATTTTTAAAACTTTGTATTATTTGACATGTAGACAAAATCATAGAACAAGTCGACATGATTAACAGAGAAGTCAACATGATTATCTGAAAAATCATAATCATGTGAAGTCGACCTAATTATTTGACAGGTAATAACAGAAATATACCACCATGATTTATACCTTCCTGAATACCATTCACCAAAATATAAATCCGTTGTCATTAACAAGTATAAAATGGCGACTGACGCATGTGCACACAATATAGATAAAAACTGTACATTCAAGAAAAGGCGCCAAATTCAAATGAAGAAACAGATCACAATACAGAAGCATTTTATTTTCATAAATGTTTTTTTTTTTTCCTTTTTCATAAATGTGGTTTTTTTCATAGGGAGAAGGTTATATAAGATATGACATAAGTCATTTACATTTGTGTAACCGCTGAACAGCTCTATGGCAATAGTTATCGAAAATCCTGAATTGGAATTGTTTTGAATGAATACAACTGATTTCTCGTACAATTGTTTTTATAGAATAGTTATGTGCATATGCAGTGTAATTTTATATGCACCTACGACACACAAGTGCTGTCATTCATTCGCTGATGTGAAACTTTTAAAAGCGTCACACACTGGTTGCTGTTCATGAAAATCTGTGTACAGTTGACAATGCCTTAAATAAAGAATAATCGAAATGCGCAATGACTAGTGTCGAATGAAAACTATAAGCTGGTTAGAAGAAAAAAAAACTATTGTACTGGTTCCTGTATTGATAATTTATCACAAACGTCACAGTGTGCCCAGGGATTAAGCCATTTCGAAATGTATATATGCTGTTCATTATATAATCAAGAGGTCTAACAATATTAACCAGTCTTTTAAATGGTTGTCTCTTGTCATTGTAAATATGTCTTCACAAAAGATTTCTATATTTATTCTTTGGTGGATTAACACTCCTAGTAAGTACACAAGAAGATTTGCAATAAATAATGTGATTTGTATTTTGATTATGCATTTCACTATTTTATTCACAGTTGATATTGCATCACATTAATGTGTAAGATCGTGGAGTTTCACATCCTGTAATATCTGGCAGTGGGTGTGGCCGGTCGGCAGAGGATGCTTGCTCCTCCTGGACACCTGGTCTGGTGTGTCCAGGGTCCGTGTTTGTCCTACTCCTGGACACCTGATCTGGTGTGTCCAGGGTCCGTGTTTGTCCTACTCCTGGACACCTGATCTGGTGTGTCCAGGGTCCGTGTTTGTCCTACTCCTGGACACCTGGTCTGGTGTGTCCAGGGTCCGTGTTTGTCCTACTCCTGGACACCTGATCTGGTGTGCCCAGGGTCCGTGTTTGTCCTACTCCTGGACACCTGATCTGGTGTGTCCAGGGTCCGTGTTTGTCCTACTCCTGGACACCTGATCTGGTGTGTCCAGGGTCCGTGTTTGTCCTACTCCTGGACACCTGATCTGGTGTGTCCAGGGTCCGTGTTTGTCCTACTCCTGGACACCTGATCTGGTGTGTCCAGGGTCCGTGTTTGTCCTACTCCTGGACACCTGATCTGGTGTGTCCAGGGTCCGTGTTTGTCCTACTCCTGGACACCTGATCTGGTGTGTCCAGGGTCCGTGTTTGTCCTACTCCTGGACACCTGATCTGGTGTGTCCAGGGTCCGTGTTTGCCCTACTCCTGGACACCTGGTCTGGTGTGTCCAGGGTCCGTGTTTGTCCTACTCCTGGACACCTGATCTGGTGTGTCCAGGGTCCGTGTTTGCCCTACTCCTGGACACCTGATCTGGTGTGTCCAGGGTCCGTGTTTGCCCTACTCCTGGACACCTGGTCTGGTGTGTCCAGGGTCCGTGTTTGCCCTACTCCTGGACACCTGATCTGGTGTGTCCAGGGTCCGTGTTTGCCCTACTCCTGGACACCTGATCTGGTGTGTCCAGGGTCCGTGTTTGCCCTACTCCTGGACACCTGATCTGGTGTGTCCAGGGTCCGTGTTTGCCCTACTCCTGGACACCTGATCTGGTGTGTCCAGGGTCCGTGTTTGTCCTACTCCTGGACACCTGATCTGGTGTGTCCAGGGTCCGTGTTTGTCCTACTCCTGGACACCTGATCTGGTGTGTCCAGGGTCCGTGTTTGCCCTACTCCTGGACACCTGATCTGGTGTGTCCAGGGTCCGTGTTTGTCCTACTCCTGGACACCTGATCTGGTGTGTCCAGGGTCCGTGCTTGTCCTACTCCTGGACACCTGATCTGGTGTGTCCAGGGTCCGTGCTTGTCCTACTCCTGGACACCTGATCTGGTGTGTCCAGGGTCCGTGTTTGCCCTACTCCTGGACACCTGATCTGGTGTGTCCAGGGT
Organism: Ostrea edulis; assembly: GCF_947568905.1. Classification (NCBI taxonomy): domain Eukaryota; kingdom Metazoa; phylum Mollusca; class Bivalvia; order Ostreida; family Ostreidae; genus Ostrea; species Ostrea edulis. The sequence goes on from NC_079170.1 coordinate 29,377,390, forward strand.
CCGTGTTTGCCCTACTCCTGGACACCTGATCTGGTGTGTCCAGGGTCCGTGTTTGCCCTACTCCTGGACACCTGATCTGGTGTGTCCAGGGTCCGTGTTTGCCCTACTCCTGGACACCTGATCTGGTGTGTCCAGGGTCCGTGTTTGCCCTACTCCTGGACACCTGATCTGGTGTGTCCAGGGTCCGTGTTTGTCCTACTCCTGGACACCTGATCTGGTGTGTCCAGGGTCCGTGTTTGTCCTACTCCTGGACACCTGATCTGGTGTGTCCAGGGTCCGTGTTTGTCCTACTCCTGGACACCTGGTCTGGTGTGTCCAGGGTCCGTGTTTGTCCTACTCCTGGACACCTGATCTGGTGTGTCCAGGGTCCGTGTTTGTCCTACTCCTGGACACCTGATCTGGTGTGTCCAGGGTCCGTGTTTGTCCTACTCTTGATTTTATATTTTCTATAGGAATTATTACACTGATCACTTTATATTATCTTCACTTTTTCATATACGATATATACACAGAAGTAATAAAATTACATCACACAATATATACCTATCCAAGTTCTTGAATGATTCATCGTGACATCTTTGTGTATGTGTATTGGCGGATCTAGAAGGGATTAAAAACATTAGACAATAGCGAAGCGACGAGAAAATAAAATCCGACTGAATTTTGTTTTCCTTTTTCTCCTTAATCCCCCCATTATTTCGGTGTGCAGTGGCGAAAGTGTTGTCTTCTTTTCGCCATGAAATAAAGAAAAGGCGACAACAGCTAAAACAAGCCGCCATAGGTTTACCTGTTCTGCAAAGTTCAATACTCAGAATAGATCACGCTGCGGATCAGTTAAACTATAAGGCACTGACTCGCTGACTGAGGTTGTGTTGTGCACACTGTTTACATTGTGCATTCACCTGATGTTTCTCTCTCTCTCTCTCTCTCTCTCTCTCTCTCTCTCTCTCTCTCTCTCTCTCTCAAATTCCGATATAAGTAAAGAAAAATCCACACAATGAAATAGGAGTATAATATAGATATCACAAAGCAGACTGAGTATCCTTGTATGGTACTACACCATTTAAAGTGTATTTTCGTACCGTGTGGTGCAAGGACGTCTTATTTGATTAATATAGATATGTAAATATATAAGTATACTCGACTAGTGTCTTTTATTCTTCAGGGGATTTAATTTATAGTAGATGCGAGGTCAAATAAATAAGGATATGATATGGAAAGCACTAAAATGACCAAACAACAGTGAATTGTCAACTTTTCGGGACGACCCGTCCCTTCCTCGGGACGATAAAATATTTTCATAGGAAAGAAAACTAAATAGAAAGGCAAAAACCCCGAAAAGTATTAAATTGACTGATATTGGTGATGCTGTGACAAGACGTAGACGGCAAAAAGAAAGTGAAAAACAAACAGAACAACACTGAGTAATAACTAGGAGAAGCTAGGTCACATTCATTCTGGTGAAGTCATTGAGTTTGTTCATGCCACTGGGGTGGAATTACCTCAGTCTATGCATCTAAAATTTCTCCTTGCTTTTTTCTCTCCACATCGATCCAGTGAGTATTATGATCAATAACCACTACTGTCATGTCTTCCCTTTTGTGTCCTGCGAGATTGAAATGCTCGGCGACTGGTTTTGTTGCCCTTTTGGTTTTAATGGTAAACCGGTGGTTATTGCTCCTTCTACGTAGGTCCTCAGTTTTCAACTACGTATTGTTGGTCACATACCTTACAGCTTATGAGATAGATGCATTTGTCCGTACGACAGGATGTGTCCCCAAATATTCGGTAGCATCGGCCAGTGACAGGGCTCTTAAAACTGTCTGTGCTCGCGCTTGCACATCAGGCATCTGCCATCACAACATGTTTAAAAGACCCATTGGGCAAAAGATTACGGCGGTTTCGAGATACGTCCGAGTTATTTCCCTTCGAAGAACGCTCATACATAGTAAGGTGCAAAACAACTTGTTTACACGCGGGAGTGTGGGACAAATCTTCATCAATGTGCTCAGTAAGTTTTATCATACGCAGTTCCGTTTCCGACTGATACACAAACTAAGTAAATGATAAGTATTCAAGGAGTAATTAAATACTTGGAATTCTTATCATATCACGTTATTTTGTTGCTCCTACCTATCATGTCTAGGATTTTACTTGCAAATATGGCATTGTATTTATGTTCCCACTTTAATAATTCATTTGTTTTGATAGTATTTTACATTTCCTATATTACATGTAAGTATTTATTTTATCATCTTTCTCACTGACTGTAAGATCCACTTTGTCCCACTTAAGCATTCAAAGTTCCACTAAATGCACCTCCTACACACGAGAGCTCCAATCTCGAAAATGGTGTATTTGGTTTGCACCACTATGTCTTTCATATTCTGGGAAGTCTAAATGTAGCCATGGGGGGTTCCTTGAAGACATCAGCCATTTTTGGGTTAGTAATAAGAATGGGAATATGCTTCTTTAGAATTTTGTTTTGGTCTTTAAAGAGAGGGTGGTACGTAGTAACCACTACCTACCTATTTGTCTTTACATTGCAGTAGGGATTGCCTGTCGTGTTTTGACATCTCATTAATAGCTGCTTGCACTTTGGGGGCATGAACAAACTCAGTGACTTCACGAGAATGGATGTGGCCTAGCTCCCCTAGTTACTACTCAGTGCTCTGTTTATACAATAACAATGAAATTTATATAGCGCCTTATATAAAACAAATAACTCTAAGACGCTTTAAATGTGAGAAGGAGAATAAAACAATCCATCATTTAAATGACAGTATGACATAAGATCTTATATCTGAAAAATTATCCAAATAAAACATTATTAAGATCGACAGCTAAAAGTTTAGGCTTTTTTATATAACTAAAACAGTCTTTATACATCTCAGAATCTAAAAAGTTTATTTATAGCAATGAGTTGTATGCGTTTCTTTGAAATTTGCAAGAGATGTTGACTTCTTGATGTCATCTGGAAGCCCATTCCAGAGATGTGCTATAGCCCAGCTGAGTTGGCGGTGTCCGTATTTTTTTGGTTCTGATTATTGGAACCTCAAGTCGCGACTTCAGTTCTGAGGGTAATGGTCGACTTGGCTTGTATTCATTTAAAAGACTTGTGATGTATGACGACGCAGAAGGAACAGTATGTATTGGTTAAAATCTTAAATTGGGAATGGATGGGAATCCAATGGACTTCCGCCAGAATTGGAAATATGTGTTCGTTTCGGCGACCTCGTAACTAAACCAGCATGCAGTCGTATTCTGCACCCATTGTAACCTGTCCAATGTTGTTTTTTTTCCAACTCCAAAATATAGACAGTTTCCATAATCAAATTTAGATGTTACAACGCCGTTTACCGGGTTTTGCAAGTTTCATTTATTAAGTAGCGTCTTATTCGCACGTGTTAAAAATCTGATGGTGACATGATTTGATGATTGATGACTCTTGTTTTTCCACTGTAAGATATTGATCGAAAAGTACGCTGGAAATAATTTTAAAAATTTATAATTTTGAAAGATCTTAACCTATGTTTCACAAGTATTGTGAAAATATTTGGTCATGAACATATTTCGATAATAAATCCAAACTGTGTGCTGCAAGAACAATTGACATGTGATAAACTGATATCCTTCATCGTAATTGTTTCTTCAAACCAGTATTTTGAAAATCCAATTATTCAATGAAAGGTGAAGATAACGAACAGTATCAATCTCACAAATACTATAAGCAATACAAAATAGAGTTGGACAAACACGGACCACTGGATTTATTACTAGAGGTGGAATCGGGTGCATAGGAGGAGTAAGTATCCCCTGTGGACCGGTCACACCCGCCGTGAACCCTATATCTTGATCAGGTGAACGAAGTAATCTGTAGTCAAAATCAGTATGTAAAGAACGACCTAACAAAATACGTCAGACAGCATTCGATCTATTGACAGGTTGTATTTACAAATAATATCATTATAGCAAACAATCATGGGATTTGCGAAATGTTGACTTTAAACAAGACTGTTGAAGCCTCTTGACATCATCTTATTAGTAGTCTGTCTCGGTTTAATTTTAAAAAATTGATCATAAGTAAAACATGCTCTCACGTATCGATTTATTTGAGAGACATAAACATACCAAATTACTCAAATTGAAATTACTTTGAATCTACCATGTATATTTCTGTATCAGGTATCATCAATATGTAAAAGTTGCAGAGATGGTACAGTATAGAATAGCAGTTCGATAGCATAGTCTGATACTCATTAAGTATCAATCAAACTCAATGGTATGTTTGAAAATCCGTATACATTCAAAAATCAGTTAAAAAGAAAACCTAATCCGTAGTCTCGAGAAATAAGATGAAGGGGGAAACATAAACTTTAACGGAAACAAAACAGGCTTTAGTTCAGTTCAGTTTCAATAATAATTTAATAAATGATATCATTCGAAAAGTGGAAGGACACAAACATGATTGCCCCCCCCCCCCCTCTTTCACTTTCACTTTGAAAAATGGAGGGCTACGTGTCCCGGCTGCTTCCCCTTTCTCCTGGGCCCTTATGACCATTGATCAGGGAGGGATCTTTATCGTGCCACACCTGCTGTGACATGGAACCTCGGTTTTTGCGGTCTCATCCGAAAGACCGTCCCATTTAGTCGCCTCTTACGACAAGCAAGGGGTACTGAGGACCTATTCTAACCCGGATCCCCACGGGACGACCACGATAAGAGATTTATTCTTCTCATGTAGAAGGTTGTGAATAAATTTTATCTCAGAACAATGTAAAAAAAAAGGTCAGCAAACAAAATAACACAAATAATTATATCATAGAATGTTCACTATGCACATCTGTTTCAACGTGCACTCGATATGTTTTTTAATGTGATTCATGGGTTTTATAGCCTCAACGACATGTATCTGATAAACACAGATAAAACAAAGGTGGGTATTTACGATTCCGTGATAACAGTGACATTTTCTTTCAAAGTCGTTCAAGGACTCAGAACCGATCATTAGGGCAGTAGTTGTCTTCGATGTCCTGTGAAGTACAGGTAAACTTGGCAGTTCGATGTGACGTTTCGAAATTACTATTTTAAAAAGATCATATCTAACTGCCGAGTTATTACGTAGCTGTATTTTAAATTCTTCTCAATCTTTGGAACAGTGCAGCTTACGTGAGAGGCACACATTGTTTGACTGACCTTGAAATCAAAAATGATTTCGAAATTTTAGGATTTTGAAAGATCCTAGGCTATAGTTCCTTATTGCTGTGGAATGTTTTGGTCCTTATGTATGTTTCTACAATAAGTGAACAGATGCTGCTGTAGCAAGAAACAAATTCAAACGTGACAAAGGTCTTGCCTCACCATTCAACAGAAGGTACTTGACCACCGGCATTCCCAAATCACTAACATTAACGGTATATATAATTTATGTCATGCATTCCAACATATTTTTTCTCATCAAAGAGGTATATTTAGATAATAAAATGCTTTCTGTGGTTTGTTAAAACGAGATATGAAGATCTCAAACAGTACCGAAAAAATAGCGGGCTTTACCAAAGAAAGACAAATTATTATTTATATTTTCCTGCATTTCTGTGCCACTTCACTAGATAGACCGTGTAATTTTTACTCTGATTGGCCGAGTTTGGATGACCGCTTATGCCATTCTTTCAATGTGATTGGTCACTGAGAACAAAGTAAAACCTGATTCGGGGCAATCCATGAGAAAACGTTTGCACGGTCGATCAAGCGAAATGCCATGCTGTTAATGAAACGATAGTAGTTTTGTGAAACGTTACTGTCGTATCTTATGATTGTCACACGTCCTAATTATCTATCTTATGACAGATCTCTCTCAAGATAGTTTTGTGAAATCTTTAAAGGTATTTAAATGTATTTTTATCTTTAACAGTTATGAACAATATGTGTCTCTGACGTAAGCCGTTCTGATAACTATTTCGAAACATCAAATCTAACTGCCAAAATATGCGCACTTTCAGACCGAGGAATATTATATGGAAACCAGACTACAACACATACCTCATTTTCGTCCTTGAACGACCTTGAATGTTTTATGGGTGATTGATTATCGGTATATTTTGAATATAGTGTCTGTTAGAAGACTAAATTCTTATGCCAAAAATTGAAAAATGTCGAGCTTGTAATTTAAAAATTTGAAAGTTCGCTTTTATAACTTTTTAAAGTTATAAAAGCGAACTTTTGAAATTAAACAGAAAGACTATTTCAATGCTTTCTATGTGTGAAGCGCGATAACTCGAGTAAGTCCTCCATATGCACTCGATGAAACCCAGAGGAGGAACTTTTTTAATGCGTGTTAAAATTGTTGCCTACATGAACTGAATGAACAATATCTTTAATTCAAATGAATTTAAGAACAATTTTTGAATAATTGCGAGCATTAGTTATGTTATATTTATTGATATCATACATGTATGTATACAGTAAATAAAACTTGATTATTAGAAAGTCACTTGGAGCTCCAATTTAAATGTTCCTTATGTAACATAAATGATCTCTCTCTGTATCGAAAATTAGATAATGATTTTACGAAAGCAGTTGTAATCCGCCATGAAGAATAGCTGACCAAAGACAAAATGAACGATCGTTCATAATTTCAAAATTTGAAACTCGGTATTGCGAATGTGTTTATAGTGGTAGTTTTTGTCCAGTACGACAATTTAATGATATAATTTTCCGGATTAGATTTTATCATTTTAATAGCCATTGCATACACCTCAGTGGAAAGTATAGTCATGTAATTCACTTTATATGTGCAAATTTGAATGTAATGTTGTTGGGGGGGGTTTTTTGGGGGTTTTTTTTTTTTTTTTTTTTTTGGGTTTTTTTTGGTAAAATTGCAGTAATTGTCTTCAAATGACAATCATTTTAGAAAGATATGAAAATTGAATGTTGAAATTACTTATAATCACACGATAATATAGTTACGTTCTCGTGTATATAAGATAGGAAATATGTAATATAATTCACAGCATTTTATGGAACACCATGCTATGCGACATGCTCACAACAGTTTGCAGTTTTTGTATCATAAAGGTCTATCTTGTTATTTTTGAGAATAAAATCTACCACCTATGCACATTCAGGGTTAAGCTTATTTACAAGTGGGTTTCAAAAAACGGATTATTGGGGCACGTCATTTTGTCAGAATTTCACACTTTTAGCTGTAATATTTGACAACAGTGCATTGGTTATCAACTGATTTCTAGATATAATATTTTAAACTTCTATATATGTCACTAGATAAAACCTGGATGGGAATTTGAACTCCATATTTTACTCTACAATAACCAGGACGTGACATGTGTGCATTGTCCGATTTAAATGGTTTTAAATTACTTGTATCTCGGGATCACGATCCTGCGAGCCGATTAAATATGAGTTAAATCCGATTAAATTGTTTTAAATTTGGATTTAAAATTGTTAATGGAAAAGAATATGTTGTGAATTAGAGAAATATAGATTCACTTTAACCAAAATGTCGACATCCTTCAATTTTGGACTTTTCTTCTTGCTAAGTCTGACAGGTAAGTTGGAAAATAGGAGTGAATGGTATCACCGTATTAGCTTGTATAGTCAAACTGTAAATCCGCATTTCTATATGTTTGTCCATCCCCCCAGATATTTGGTCACATGATTCTGTTCGCATGGTTATACCCACTAGTATATTGTTACTTGATTATTAGATAACTGTACCATACCAATGACATGTTTCTCAAGGTTTCAATAAACTAAACTAAAACTATATTATAAGAATCCAGTTAAACTACAAAACCTACTACTCCTACAAATGCTGTTATTTGTAAATTCACTTAAATGTATTATGTACACTTCATCGACTGTTGCTTTTTCAGTTGTTTGTATGTCTTTAAATCTTTAAACGAGGAGGTAGGGCTCTTTAGAAATTTACATTCTTATTTCTAAGTTGCTAGAACTTGTTACAAATCAATACACACACACACACACACACACACACACACACACACACACACACACACACACACACACATATATATATATATATATATATATATATATATATATATATATATATATATATATATAATCCAAATAGAAAGAGTTGATATCACACAGTCAAAATAATTCAATAAAAAAGCAGGAAAATATACAGTTCCAAAATATATTTAAATCACTAGCGCTTTCTGGATTTTAACATCCATCCTCAGGTGAATACAAATTAATTTGTATTCACCTGAGGATGGATGTTTAAATCCAGAAAGCGCTAGTGATTTAAATATATTTTGGAACTGTATATTTTCCTGCTTTTTTATTGAATTATATATACATATATATATATATATATATATATATATATATATATATATATATATATATATATAATCATACCACTGAGCTACTGCGATATATATATATATATATATATATATATATATATATATATATATATATATATATATAAGCATTGTACCACTATGACGTTGATCACAAATGCAGGAAAAAATTTAACGCTGTACATCGGACAACTGAATAACTCGGATTCCTTTCAGGTCATCATATTGTGGAGGCTAGCTACTACTGCTTCTATTCCTACTACTACTCCTCCTACAGATGTTACTACTACAACTCCTACTAGTAAGTACTAATAAATGATCTATGTTATCAATATTCAAGTATTTTAAAACATTTTTCCATGTAATAATGTTCGCATCTTATGTATAACCTTTTATGCTCTGTTTCTTTTTGTTTCAGTGTGTTTTATTTAATTGTCTTTCAATATTGTTAACTTATCAAACATGTATTTTTCCATACACAGAACGATATTTATTTTGGATAAATGGTGAGAGAATGGATAGGGGATATGTACCTAAGATCCATGCACGCTATCCACAATTCAGGCCAACGCCTGTCGTGACACATGACCTCCGTTTTTAGGGTCATATTCGAAAGATCTGTGATTCTGACTTCTAAATACGCCGAACGTTTGGCGAAGGAACAATCACTAGCCATGACTTACGTCTTAGGTTTGACGCCATGGTACGAGCGGGGTTCGAACTCATGACCTCCGGTTACGGAGCGAACGCTCTACCACTGAGCTACCGCGAGTTAACGAATGGTATATTGCAAGCAAATTATTGTTTGTTTGAAATTCAAGAACCCGTTCTGGTCGACCTGGGTAAACCTTACAGGGTTTGACATTTACTTGTTTTTAGCACTAGGCCAGTCGGGCTGCTTCAAATGATTTTTGCTAGACCTGACCTTACATCCACTAGCCCCGACCAACTTTCCAGAAACTGATAGTTTCTCCATATTTAAATGTACTTAACTCAAATGACAAACATGAAGTTGGCATGAACTAAAACGTACTTAATTGTCTCAAAAAAATCTTTAGTGTCGCCATTCAATTTAATGCTTTCATTTTCTGTTTACATTTTCTGTTTCTTTAAATTCTACCCGGCACGGAAATTCCCTAGTCCATTTAAAATAAATTGACCTCAACCGGTTTTTTTTTAAATCTCTATTTCATAAGCCCTGCTTTGTTTCTTCCCAACCTTTTACTTTTTTTCTCTTGGGACTTTTTTCCTTGAGGACGAGAAGTCGTATTTCAATATAGTAACATTCCCGCACATATGTCAACACCGAAAAATGGCTGTTTACGACGTAATTTATTAATTTGATAAACAGTTTCTTATATTTGATTCAAATAAACTGTTGGGGGTTTTCTTTAAATGAAAATAAATTCATCTAAAACATAACTTTACACATATTAAGGTGGGTCCTTAGTCCTGGATTTTTGGGGTTTAGGTAGCATTTTTTTGTTTGCAACCAACAGATTAACATTCAGAGTAATGAGAAAGGGCAAATTAGTTAAGGATTTCCATATTTATTTTCATTACAGACACTACTGAAGTAGTGTACCCCTATGTAGATTTTTATGAAATTCATTGGAAACAGTTATCTGTTGTTATTTTAAAATAAAACTTAGAACTAAAAATAGAGACTGTGTCATCATGCGGTTCAAAATTGCTTGCAAACTCTACAGTTATTCTTGTTTTAGCTAGGAATAAAATACCTTATGGTTTAAAGTAAAGTTTCTTGTTTATTTTTTCAACACGACCAGTCGGACTAGTAAATCGACCTTTTATCCGACCGGACCTATCATTTAGTAGACTCAGTCGGTCGGACGTGCCTTAGTGTCAAACCCTGGCCTTAATTCCAACTTAAATTATGCACAGAAACACATTACGCATCATATACATGAACTTCCTGTTCAAAACGTGTACTTCCTGTTCAAATCATACATTGTGACTGAAATCCAAATAAGGATTCTTTACAAGTGACTTCGACCAGAATTGGGTGAGGCTCCCATGTGGAATAATATGTTTGTTTTTTTTTTAATGATAACTGGGTGTCGATTACACTAGACGTAAGATTTATTTAAAATAATATCACAGAAATACACACCACATACGATAAAGAAACGATATTGTGAGCAGGTTCCGTGTATTTCTATAATAGCTCTAAAACTTCATTGTTATTTCGGATTTCAAACATTTCGGTTGAGCATCACTGAAGAGACATTACTTGTTGAAATGCGCATCTGGTGCATCAAAATTGGTACCGTATAAGTTTTACATTCATAAGAGGATGTTAAGAAGTATGTACAGAAATGCACTTTGTAAATGTTAGATTTTTTCCGAACATAAATCAATTTACAGCAAAGATTAATGAACTTTTTTTTCTTTTAATAGTAGTAATCCGGGAACGATCGTTGGATCTGTCTTCGGTGGGATTGTCGTCCTTTTCACTATCGTCATTATTATCGCCATAATCAAAAAGAAACAAGCGCAGAGAATGCAGCAGGTGAACACAGTCGCCATGGTAACAACTGTAAACCAACTCCCGCCGCCAGGTAATGAATTCTGTGTGCGCGATGTTGCCTCTCATTTAACTGAAGTAAAACTTGCTAACTGTGGATCATTTACGTTCAGTCTCTGCCCCCCCCCCCCCCCCCCCCGCCCCTTAGAGAAGAGACCGAAAATAAATGACCCCCCCCCCCCGTTTCCACAAATATTGTTATATTGCATAAACACGGCGTGTCTTACCTTAAAGAGTAGGATTTTTTTTTTTAAATACCTGAAACCTGCAGTTAATATTTCCAGCTGACATATTTTGTGAAAACTCTAACACCAAGTCACACGGCCTCTCACCTCTGCTCAGCACGGGTTCGAATCCCGCTCGTGCCGGTAAGTGAGAAAGTTTCCGTTTACTTTCGGAAGGTCGGTGGTCTCTTCCCAGGTACATTGTATCTGGGTTCTCTCTTCCACCAATAAAAACTGGGCGCCACCGGATACCTGAAAAATTGTTTGAGTGTGGCGGAAAACATCAATCAATCTTAACACCAAGTACCAAATATATGATACATGTATAGTATAAGCCTGTTTCTATTTAGTAAATAGTGGATGAGGTCCAGTGGCGGATTCAAGGGGGCGCAACCGCCCTCCCCCTAAAATTTTCAAATTTAAAGTAAAGTTGCACCCCTCTAACCGCACTGGATTCGCCCCTGAGGTCCCCTTTTAGACTAAAGTCAAATTAATTTAAAACATATAGTGTATATATATTAAGCAAATTAGATTACAAAAACAAAAACCCACTCTATGCTTTGGGAAAAAAAGTCACGATAATAGTTCAGATTCCATCTATAGTCCTTATTTACATTACAAATGCCCCTAGCCCCCATGTTCTCTGGGAATAAAAAGCATGAGAGCTACGGTTCTGCAGCTCATCTAGAACGTCTATATGGAATGATATTCAAAACTTTTGTTTTGGATATTTCATACAGGCGCTTAAAGTACACGAAATATATAAACAAAGCTCAGGCCTGGCGGTTATTAAACATTTACCGTACTCAAACTCAGCAATGTTTGTTTTGAGTACAACTCTGAGCAAGCTCCAAAGCATACTCGAAAAATCTTGAGCATGTACTCCATTTGAGTATGAGAATGATTTTATAAAAGTTTTATAACCTTCACTATTGAGTATTAGTACGATTTAGAGCAGGGACTTTGAGACTGAGTATGAAAAGTGCTCAAAAAATGTTTTATAACCACCAGGTTGTGCTTTGCATGGATGCAATAAATGAATTTTGCTTTAAAAAGTGACAAGTCGTCAATAGCAGCCATTGAACAGCTTCCTCTTATTCTTTACTGCAGCGTACAGAAGTCCCGAAAATTACAAATCATCATTTTTCTTCATTGATTGAGAACATACTCATTTTATATTGTAGGTCAAGGTTACGGAGGCCCCGGGATGGCCCCGCCGTACAATCAGAACCCAGGCTACCCTCCACCTGGCGCCACTTACCCACCGCCCCCTATGCCCGGGGGTAGTCACCCACAACAAGGATACCCACCACCAGCTTATCCCCCACCAAAGTACTAGATGTCGCGAAGAGGAGAACGTGGTTAGCAAAAATACACAATTCTATGTCTTTGGATATTTACAACAATTCTATTTAATATTGTCAGTTTTTTACCCCCAGTTCTACAATTGCCTAAAGCAGCGTTGTTGACGAATTATCTGTATTTTATCAGTATATATATGTACATGTGCAAAAATTCATAAAAATGGAGGTTCTGTGTATTTCTGAAGACTTTATCGTCGTATTTTCGTTCCTGTTTGGAAGAGTGTAAGAAATAAATTTGATTGTTAAAAATGCATGGGTGTATGAACGGTCTCGTTTCATCACGGCGCACTTTTCATGAAGCGCGTAAGTATGCCGGCGTGAAGCGTCGCAATTCATACCCCCATATATTTTCAAAAATCAAATTTATTTCTGATACGATTCTTCTTTCATTTCTATCGAAATTCCGACTGTTGACAGCAGCGCCTTCATGAGCCGATGGCTATCATTAATTATAGAATTTGTAAAGACATCAAAGGGCAAAAACATTGGAAATGTAAATATTAGAATATGAATGCAACAATCCAATTCAAGTTTTGTCGTTTATCTCTCTGGAGTCGAAAGGAGGGGGGGGGGGGGTTAGACTGTATCAGCTACCCTTAGGAATACAACCATTGTTTAAACACTATGACCACAGAAACTCTGCAGAGGGCCCTGAGACAGATCCTGTGTATATCAAAACTATACACTATACACCCTGATGTCTTGGCCAGATCAATGACTATGACCATAGATGAGCTCCGCCCACATCCAGTGATCCGTGAAGAAACCGTACGGTATTTTTGTTGGGTCTTTAACACAAAATTCGTGTACATATTGTCAGGGACCTACATGTATATATAGGTCCCTGATATTGTACATCTGTGCATAGTGATTCAAGCGAAATAGATTAAAGCAATACAAGCTGTAATTGACGGTAAATAAATCAAAAAAGAAAGAGAACAAATATAATTTAACATATTTGTAAATATAATCGCACTGAATCAGAAGGGATCTGAAACCCGTCATTTCAGCAGAAAATTTCGATTTATGAATTATTAGTTTATTACAGGTCGAGCATGCGCGCATTCTGTACAGAAACAGGTTTTCAAACTGTACATGCGTTTCTGCGGAATTTCACCAATTTGGAAAAATGGGGAAGAGAGATTTTAAGTATAGAAAATTCATTACCAAAATTTCATCTGATTGGCAAATATACTCTCTTACACTTAAAATGCGTCATTCATGACACGGTGTAATAAATTAAAACAAACAAAATGTATAGTTACTCACGTCAGTTTCCATCTTCGTCTTGGTCTCAGCAACCCGATTAAATTTGGCAATCATCGTTCCCTTTAGTCTGGTCCCCGCCCCCGCCACTCTTTGATCACTCGTCACAAAACGAGTGATCAAAGAATGGCGGGGGCGGGGACCAGACTATGTTATACGACGGTTGCGTCCGATGCTATGGCGTTTTGTACAAAACGCTTATAAATAGATATGCTCTAAAGCCAAATATCCCCTTGTTGATTTTGCTAAATTTTTCATAAGATCCTGGGGATTCTATTGGAAAATATCGTCATCAGTTACAGCTTGTATTGATTTAAATATGACTTTGTAAAGTATTTTGACTGCAAAAGAAAATGTCGTGTACCAGTACTTGGGTGATGCAGAACAGGTGATAAAGGTGTTGTCTTATGATTACAACATGTGTTATCAACGACCAACAGCGAAATATGTAAGAAATGGAAATTACCACTCCCCAAATTACTCTTACAGGCAGAGGCGTTAAAACTATCTCTAGTCAGAACCGCCACCCTCTCCTTCAAGATTTCTACAAAGGGCTATCTTAATTCAGAACAGAATTCATTTTTAGATGAGAAAGTCTCACTTTAGAGCCATAACATGGGGGGGGGGGGGGGGGATCCTCACTCGTGACCACTCAATTATATAGTAAGCCTTCTACCGAAAATTTGGCCCCAAAGCAACTTCCTAGGCGAATTTGTCTTGCTTCAGAGCAGGATAATAACTCTTAATTCTAGACTTCCCCACCCCCACCCCTTGCTTCAGGGCAGGATCATCACTCTTAATTCTAGACTCCCCCACATCGGGGTCTCACTCTAGAGCCTAACGTTTGGGGAAAGGGAATTCAACTTTTGACACCGATCATTTTATTTCTGATATGTAAATTTTCTTAACTCATAATGATAGTACAATTTATATTTCAAAATCGTGCATTTAATACGCTCGTTGTAATTATGTACAGGTTATCAATACACGCTAGGATCCCACGAGGCGATTATGAAGTAAATCGGATTAAAACTTTTTGAAAATGGAATTAAATTAGTTGCAAACGGCAACGAGTGGAGTTATTTCGTGAATCAGTCAGGTTCACTCCAGACAAAATGTTGACATCCTTAATTTTTGGACTTTTGCTCCTGCTCAGCCTAATAGGTAAGTTGAACATAATGATGAACTGGTATCATAATGCTGATTAAAGTCATCCTATCTGATCAGAATGAAGTTAAATTGCCCAAAACTACACTCAAGTTTAAAGCACTGATCAAATATTTTTACAGCAGTCATCACCATAAAAATTTCACCAATCATGCATGATTGCCCAGATTTAAATCTATTATTGTTATTTTGTCTATAATTTGTGTTACAGTTTTTAACATTCACTAGGATAATCATGTCGTAACTTCGTAAGAACTTTATTTGATCTTACACATTTTATATCAATTAGCATTTTAAAAATTCTACCTCGTTAAATTCATAAATCGACCCACAAAAAACATTTTAAAATAACACTAAAAGTAACATTTATCATGAATCTTGCGTGAAAACTGGAGATATGCTGAAAACATAATGATAACATTAATTATGAAATGTAGGTGAAGTATTTAGAATATTAAAGTTGTAATGAATTTATAGTGAAAATTAGCAGTGCAGAAATATTTTTGACCCTTGAGTGTGTATCAGTACCGTAGTATACTAGTACATACGTACTGTAAAGCATTGATTCCGAACCCGTTCTGAAGATATCAATTGTTACTCCTTAATAATGAAAATGCAGTTCACTCTTGAATTTAATTTATTTGTACACTGTAATATACGGGTAGTTACTCGTGCAGTTTTCTTCTCAATAAATGGACTGTTTTATCGGTCGTTTGTTTCTGTATAAAACAGTTATTACTCTTAGTACATGTCGCTCAAACAATTATTACAAGTATATTTTGTGTTTTGTTTGTAATTACACGTGTGCAATAAGGGATCTTTAAAAACCAAATTTGTTTGGTTCGCGCATTAATCTGTACAGACATTCCACCAACAGAAGACATAGAATCGAGGAATTGCTTCTATTTTATTGATGGCGCATAAAAAGCATTTAAAAGCTTGAGCGTATTCTTAATATATCTATACCCTTTTTAGACGCTAATCTGCAGACGTATCAAAGAGCTGTTCGAGAAATATCCGTTTATCACCTGTACATATTTTATTTGTTGAGATGTGGAATATATATTTTAAGCATTGGTTCCAAGATTGACAGATATACCCAATCAAAGAAGGAAAGATAACTCTTCAACACCTTTACCAGCTTGTCTAATCCCCCTCCATTGATTTACCATCTAAATGTAGAAAAAAAACACGTTACCCTTCTACATCGGACAACTGAATAACTCGGATTCCTTTCAGGTCAACATATTGTGGAGGCTAGCTACTGTTACTATTCCTACTACTACTACTCCTACAGATGTTACTACTACAGCTACTAGTAAGTACTATTAAATGATATATGTTGTCAATTCAATCATTTCAAATGTTTATATGTAACTTTTTATACTGTGTCTCCTATTCAAACTTTTTATGCTGGTGTTAATGTGTGTTTTATTCCGTTTAAAAACTTATATTTTCTCATGATTTTCAGATGCACGGTTGCAACAACATATATAAACGATCTAATTGAAAATGCGTTTTCTTTCATGGCTATTTAAAGTACATGTAAAATGTTGCTTGTTATCCCACTTCGACTGACCTGGGGAAACTGATTCCCACCTCAGTTCATTAAAAACCCTGAGGTACAAAAGCACATCACGTACTTTCAGCTCAAATCATGACTGTCTTGAAAAAAAAGGTTAGAATCCAAACAGGCATTTTTTTTCAATTCGATCAAAAATTAGTCTAGATCATCCAAACTTCCCACATTTGTTAAGAGCTTTGTTTAGATATTTTTGTCTGAACTGAAAGCGAGGCTTTTGGAGACGAATTCATTTCCTTCAAACCTTTAATCCTCTCACTAATTTTAAATGTCCACCAATATATGAAAGTTCATTCTAAAAAGCCGATAAAAGGAATACAAATATTTTTCGAGGTTTTAGAGGTCACAGTTGTACTTCTTTACAACATACATCGATGCGCAGCACTACTTGAATTCATCGCTTCGTTTCAAACATACCCCTACCACGATAATTTCCTCACTCATTTCTGTATTTTGTGCGATAATTTCTCATCCCGAAATATAATTTCAACTCCCATGATAAATTTCACTCTTGATTTTTTACCAATACCTCTGCTCAGTCTTAGGGTTACCCATTCGGGGTTTAGTATTCTCATTCGAACGAATATCTAGGCTAGCCCTACGTAAGGATAACAAGCGTTAATTCATACGGTGCGCTCAGTATACCTAGATATGTAGCAGCTAGAGTAGCCACAACGATCTTGAACGCAACCCGATTTTATTCACTAGTTTAGCGCCATCTTGCAGGGAAAAGTTTGTTGTTTTATTTGTTCTCTCTCTCTCTCTCTCTCTCTCTCTCTCTCTCTCATGCACTCGTTTGTGAGGAGTGTATACAAAGGTCGGATGATCCAGACAAATAAAATTTGATTAATTTGGCAAATGATCTATTTTGATTATATAAGCCCCCATATGGATCACTTCAGAAAACTGATCCACAAAGCTTAATTCAGCCTTCTTTTTTTTTAAAGTACACTGTAATGAATACTACGCAAGGAGTTTTCAATCAAAATGAACAAAAATGTTTATTTGGATCTTCATTTCTCAAATTTGATATTGGTGGCAATATTTTGGGTGGTTCAGTTTAATGTTTGTATATTTTTCATCCGGCAGAACAGACTCAAAATAAAAAGGCTTATATGGAGACCAGCCAGGCCTTTTATATCAGTAGTTCTACCTACAGACACATGTTGTACATGTTTTAAATATCTAGAAATAGCAGATATTATACTGTCATATTTCATTACTCATACATGAAGAATATTTAAGTTTTCCTGAAAAACAATTCTTGGTGTAAAAAAAAAAATCACTCATTTGATAACAAATCAACAATGTTCTTGACATCATTTTGATGCAAGTGTATTTACATAGGGGAATACAAACAATAAAAATGCAATTAGTTTAAATGTTTTAAATTCAAATGCGTACCTAAATCGATGCAAGATATACTGACTTTATGTACCCTTGTTCATTTTAACAGTAGCAGTGGGGGTTCAATTGCTGGATATATCATCGGAGCGATTGTTGTCATCGTTGTTATCGTCGTCGTTGTGATTATCATCAAAAAGAAACAGGCGATGAGAACGCGACAGGTGAACACTGTTGCCACGGTAACAACTGTACATCACCAACCCCCGCCACCAGGTAACAATCCGCTGTATACATTCGTGTTGTTAAAGTAGGCCTCATTTCAAAATGTTGAGGGGTTTTCCCCCAAAACATCTTATTTTTCTATTATTATTATTTTGCAAATGAGATATTTTCTCTGTTACGGTGTCGCTTTTCTGAGAGGTAGACACCGGTGAAGTATGGTTCTACAGTAAGCTTTCCAACTGATTGATGTTTTTGACAATTGCTCAGATCTATTAGCCTATTTAGATTTCTATGTTCTTTCAGTTGTAAAATACCACGTGTTAACTCCTAGTTTTGATTGGATCCTGTTTTATTATGAATTAATATCCGGAAATAAGTACCAATCTCATGTGTAGTGGGAAATATAATGTGAACTTGGGTAATAGAATACCTGCTTAGTGAGTGCAATCTAAAATGTAACCCTCTCCAGCTTTTTGATGGGGGGGGGGGGGGGCTACAGCTCCTTGGGATCTTCATAATGGTGTAGATTTTCTGTCATTCTAAACATTTGCTGGTTTTCTTTAATTAAACAAATATCATATGTTTCTTAGTCAATATAGAAGTTAATGTTTTAAAAGTTGTGGAAATAGTTTTTATTTTACGTAAAAAGGTAAATCCGGGCACATTTGAGTTGAAATTTCTTTCCTTTTCTTCAATGTTTCCTTTTCTCTACTCTATCGTCAAGGAAATTCTCACTTTCCAAGTAGTTGATATTTTGATCATAAAACTTACCATTTTCATTAATATAGAAAATTATTTACTCCGTCACATTGAAAGATTTAAAGACATCGGAAGTTTCCGAGTGAATATCAGCAATATATTCCATACAAGTTTATTGGTATCCGAATTCTTCCGATAGATGTCATATAATTACACGTATGTTCTGTTTGGTTTCTAATTATCTTTAAAAAAGTTGACAGATCGACTTTTCTTCGCAAAATTCTGGAAAACGTGTTTATGCCGGAACTTGTGACGGTAAACGCTTCAACCGACGTGTCGACTCAAATTAAGTGGCTGGATTTACGTATAACGGACGAGGTATTTTCACAACTTTAAAATTGTGAGAACATGTAATTTAAATGGATTTACAGCGATTAAGTGTTGATACTGTTGAATTCCTTGTGACAGATGTACATGTATGCATTAAATAATGTTAAACTTGTGGAAATAACTTGTCTGTTACATAAATCCAGACATATTTGAATCGAAACTTCGATCAGAGCGTAAACCGTCACCAGTTCACCGGCATTTACACGTTTTCCAGAATCAAAACAAGGTTTGCGAATTAGGAGTGGATGTAGGCTATGCCTGTCCACTTCTTTAAAGAGAATACTTGACTCCATGGATGCAATGATGGTATTTACCAGAATTACAATTTCATTATTTTTCGTCATTGATTGAAAACATACTTATTTTGTACTGTAGGTCAAGGTTACGGAGGCCCCGGGATGGCTCCTCCGTACAATCAGAACCCAGGCTACCCTCCACCTGGCGCCACTTACCCACCGCCCCCTATGCCCGGGGGTGGTCACCCACAACAAGGATACCCACCACCAGCTTATCCCCCACCAAAGTACTAGATGTCGTGAAGAAGAGAACATGCATGGTTACATGTACAAAGTGCACGATTTGGCTTCTCCGGAATTTTTATCTACTATTTTTTGTTGGGTTTTTTTTTATCTGATGTTTTATTTTGCCTCAGAATTTAAATTGAGGTAGTTTTGTTCTCAAGATTTATGGGGAAATACCCTATCTTCCTTATTGTATTTTATTATGAACATATGCAACTGCAAAAATTCATGGAAATGGAGGTAAAACACTTCTAGGCTGCTTATCAATATTGGTTGCTTCCTTTTGTTGTGTGTGTGTTTTGTTGGGGTATTTTTATTTTTTTTATTGGGGGGGGGGGTATTGTAGAATATGGATACAGTAACTGAAATAAAAGATCATCGTTTATCTGTCTGAAGTTGAGATCACTTAACCATATAGTAATCCGAGATTCCTCTGACTCTTACCCCCGATTTTATATTGTGACATGTGCGGGGGAGATGCCACAATATAAAACCGGGGGTAAGAGTCAGAGGAATCTCGGATTATCTATGTAGCTGTTGATCTGTAGCTCTTTGGGGGGAAATATCGGGACAAACCAGAGAGCTACAGATCCATCCCTTGTATTACTGTACACACACACACACACACACACACACAACACACACACACACACACACACCTGCGCACGACTTGGCTCTTATATATAATGCTGTATCCTTGCATGGCCAAAACATTATCTTCAAACATTCATTAAAGCCACACGCGAACCGAAAATTCACAGCTTCAAATGATTTCATCGGTTAACGTAGCCACGCTAGGTTCAAAATATATCTATAGATTTCTTGTATATGTTTAAACCTCTTTTGTTTATTGTAAATATTACAGTTTGAAACAAAAGCAATATGATATATGGTGGCAATATTCTACCCTAGTACTAATACGTTCTGTGCTCCCCCCTTTATGACTTACTAAATATAAGCCGAAATACATACACAGAATTTAAATGGTTTTCCTTTTACATATATAAAATGGATATGGACATTATTTGTGTTACGGTTTGATTCAGTTGGACCCTTGGTCAGTTTGAAACTATGGTACACATAAAAACAGACAACTGACACGTCTACCAATTGATAAAAAATGAGGAAAATTCTGGCAATTTTTGGACTTCAACTGTGTCTATTGTTTACATGTAAGTTTATAACATTTTTGAAATATAGTATCTCATTCTTATCGGATTCTCTCTCTCTCTCTCTCTCTCTCTCTCTCTCTCTCTCTCTCTCTATCAAGCGAGGCACGCGGGTTCTTGGAAAGAGCAGAATGATCATTTGGTGTTTTAACCTCCCCCTTCCCATTTGATTGAACACTTTATTGTATCCACTGATCTTCAATTTAAATGAATGTTGTTCGCAAAATATCAATATTTTTTTTTATTTTTTCCTTCATTAATCTATTTATTTTTTCATCTACATGTTTATTTATTTATCTATTAATTATTCGTTTATTTGGGAAAATTGTATACATTTTCCATTCTATACAGTGAATATGGAATCGAACAGTATACAATTATTTCATGCCTATTCGGGAAACAGTCAGAACTATTGTCCCGAGGAAGTGGCGAAGATCCGGGAAACTGTTGTCAAAGGCCGTAGGCCGAGGACAACAGTTCACCGGGTCTTCGCCACTACCGAGGTTCAATAGTTTTGACTGTTTCCATAGTAGGCATCAAATAATTGTTTTATTACTTAATCTGCTAACCAGGCAATAGTTTCTCACGTAATCGGGAAACAGTTTGTCACGTGATCGGGTAATAGAAGGTCACGTGATGAACTGTTTCACTCCTGCTCATTTTGCGTACCTTTTAGTTGGAAAACAGAAAAAAATGTAATATCAATATATATAGTATATTAGGTTGTATTGGCAAACTAGATCGTTATAACGACCATAGAATTTACGACATGCTGACTTTAAACGAGACTGTTGAAACCCCTGCACCATCAACTTGTTTGTCAGTAGCCTGCCTCGATTTAAAAACTGACCATACGCAGAACAAGCTCTTGCGTATCGAATCAGTTGAGAGATATAAACACCATATGCAGGTGATAATGGAATATTGCTACATAGATATGGGAACTTGATGATAGAGAAGCTGAAATCATCCCGTTTGTCGATAAATCTAAATGTCGAATTGAAGGTCAAAGCAAGATATTTTTTCTTCTCGCATAGAGTTTTTTGAATAAATTCTGCTTCATAGGTACATACATGTATATAAAAACAGGTCAGCTAACACATTCTTGCCATGGGGAATTCTAACAGACTGCTGGAAGACCTGATCACCAAAGAATACGAAGATGGTGTCAATGAGGAACTCCAGCGTATTCTTTATTTCAACTTCAGAGTACTTGTATACCTATTTTAAATAATAGTTTTGAGTTTACAGTGTGTACAATGTACATGTACCAACAGCAGAAAGCAACGAGAGACGGTTTTGTAGGACATATAGTCCACTTTTGCTCAGTACATTTAATATATACATAGATACGCACGCAGACATAATTCACACACACATACAAAAAAAAAAAACCCATAAACTTCTGTACAGAAGAAGAAGTTATACTTATGATGACCAAACATGTACAATGTGTATGACAAAAACTAATAGTGATATAAGTCTTGAATAATGACGTATATGAAAATCGCTAATATTGCGCAGTATGTCTCATACATCATGAACTTAACATCTGACATATGATATGTAGTTCAATGTACTGTACATTTATTTATTTTAGCGAGATTCATATTTTAGCGTCTTTTCAATCTCAGGTGTCCTAAATTAAATGGCAACAAGTTAGGTTTTTTTTTAAAAAGCTTATGGAGTAAGCCAGTAGATTATTTTATAATCAAATGTGTAAAAAAAAAAAAAGAAAAAAAAAAAGGCCACATTTTCACTTGAAAAAAAGTTTATCCTTACATGTAAATAAGTTTCAAATGCCAGGATTCTACCCAAAGTTCCGTGCAGCTTGTGTAACGCGCCCTCTGATGAGAGAATGTCCCTGAGCGCGCATTGATCATCGTATCATAGTTAGTCAGCTCGTGTGCTTCCTAATTATAAGAAGATTATTGACCGATAGTTCCATGCGCCATAAATTTATGAGCTTTTCAGTATCTTCTTTTGAATTAATTTTTAGAATAACAGTAAGTTATACGTGTATATACCAGTTTTTAGTAACAATCATGAATACCACGTCGTAGTCGAGTTTATTTTTATTAGGATCTGTGACAATGGGTTGTTCAACTCGTGGTCCTTGGGTAACGTAGTGATCGTGATTTGATTTCTCTCCTTTTTTGTGTGTGTGCTCCAGATCGTCATCAAAAACTAAAAATTATCTTTCTTTTTTGGTTAGATTTTAAAAGTACCGCAGCTTCCTACTGCTACTACTCGTACTATTATTCCTACTACTACTGCTACTACACTACTTCCACGTAAGTAACATAGTGAGTACAAGTAACTGAGTAAAACTTGCTTTGAGAATGTCTATATATAGTAACATGTTCAATGGCTTTGCCTTTGATATCTTTCCAAATTGTAATGATAGTCATTTTCTCATGAATGCGCTGCAGTTGTAAACGAATTCGTTTGTAGTTCAAATTTTAAGTTACAGTGGTAAACTGTACATCCTGAATTTAAAAGAGATGACGTCATTGAAGGAAACATCTTTTTTTTTTTAACTATTACAGAAGCTATGACGTAGTTGGTGGAGCGGTGGCGGGGGCTGTCATTTTCACTGCGGTTGTGGTGGTAATCATCATCATAGCGTGCAAGAAACAAGCAGCAACTCGAGGGCGAGTGGTGGGTTCCACCACAGTTACCACCGTTCATCAACAACCACCACCACCACCTATGGGTAACATCAAGTGTCGATTTTCTTATTCTGAAGTTTTACCCCAAAAAAAACAAAAAAAACATACAATGCAAGTATCGCGCTACAGAAATTGTTGAGTATTTCAGTTTTCATATAATGGAAATTTCACTTATTTTGCGTGTTTGTTTCATTTATTCGGTTTTTTCTTTTTTATCAGAAATATCGACTGAAAAAGATTGTTTTCTTTTCCTTGTCTTCTTTGAATCTGTAGCTCATATGTAACAGTATATTTACAATGCTTCATTAATTTCAGGAGGGATGAATACTATGCCACCGCCAGCATATGGAGGTAATCCTGCCTATCCCCCAGGGCAATATCCTCCCCCATTCCCTTCCAACGGAATGCACACCATGCCTGGCAGTGGGTACCCACCTCCAAACACATACGGAATGGGACAGAAATATTGAATGAATTAAATTCGTCAAGCATAAAACAAAGTTTATTCAAAATATTGTTTTTCGTCGTTTATGATAGAATTGATGTGTACTTTTTTCCAGCTTTATAGGATTGTATGGTAACAGTATCATTTCCTGATCTTCTATATGAGTAAAATCAAATACATGTTTTATGATTTCTTATATTACATATTCGGGAATCCCATTGGAATCCGGTCTAGAATAGGTCCTCAGGATCAGTACCCCTTGCTTGTCGTGAGAGGCGACTAAATTGGGTGATCCTTCGGATGAGACCGCAAAAAACCGAGGCCCTGTGTCACAGCAGGTGTGGCACGATAAACATCCCTTCCAGCTTAAAGGCCGTAAGCGCTGAGCGTTGGCTTAAATTTTGCAGCCCTTCACCGGCAATGGTGACGTCTCCGTATGAGTGAAATATTCTCAAGCGGAGCGTTAAATAATATATAACCAACTAACTACATAATAAGGGGGGTTTACTTTCTTTTAAAGTAAAGTTATCGGGTAAACTAAATGTTTATTGAGCAGCGATAAAATCTATTCCAACTGTTTGACATCGTGAAGATATCAGAGTCCTCTGAATGACATCGTGATGATATTAGAGTCCTCTGAATGACATCATGATGATATTAGAGTCCTCTGAATGACATCGTGATGATATCAGAGTCCTCTGGATGACATCGTGAAGATATCAGAGTCCTCTGAATGACATCGTGATGATATTAGAGTCTTCTGAATGGCATCGTGATGATATTAGAGTCCTCTGAATGACATCGTGATGATATCAGAGTCCTCTGGATGGCATCGTGATGATATCAGAGTCTTGAGAATGATATCGTTGATGTTGTCGGAGTCCTGGGTTATTGTGTCAAATTCTTGTGTTTGACATCGTAATGATGTTATCTAATCCTTTGCTGTCACTGTGATGACGTCGAAGTCCTGAGTTTGACATTGCGATGATGTCAGACCATTGAGTTTCGTGGCTGGAATAGGTATTAGACTTTATTTAAATTTGGTCTAAAGGTTGTGTGTCTATGTTCTTAAATGCTGTAAAATATGCCCTGTTACACTTATCCGTCATTCACATAGTGGAAGGACTTCAACCTATATAGGCCTATAAATAATAAGTCGATTCTGCATCATTAACGTCATAGAATCCTGTGTTTCCAGTGTCTTCAACTATGTCGGACCGGTTGCGGTAGCTCAGTGGTAAAGCGTTCGCTTTGTAACCGGGAGGTCATGAGTTCGAGCTCCGCTCCAGCCATGGTCACGTCAAACCTAAGACATAAACATAGATACTGATTGCTCCTTCGCCAAACGCTCAGCAACCACGGGTCTTTCGGATATATTAACCTTGAAAATGGAGGTCCCGTGTCGCGGCAAGCGTTGGCACGTTAAAAAACACTCTCTGTTACAACTCTGAGCGCTAAGCATAGATCTAATTTCCAGGTACTTCACCTACAGTTGGTGACGTCTCAATATGAGTGAAGAGCTCTCAAAGGGAAGTAAAACAAACAAAACGTGTACAAAGTTGGTGATTAAATGCTGCGGTGACGTTTATGGGAATTTTTCACATGACCCCCTCTTAAGACTTGGATGACTTGAGTTATGCATTCACCGACTGTGTCTGGTTAGGTATAAATGGAGTATACAGAGATGGGACTCTTGACAATCCTCCCGGATGGATAGTTGGGTTGTCCGTTTTAGTATACAAGAAAGGTAAAGATAACGAACTGTGATCAATCTCATAACTCCTATAAGCAATAAAAATATAGTTGGGCAAACACGGACCCCTTGACACGCCACAGGTGGGATCAGGTGCTTAGGAGGAGTAAACATCCCCTGTCGACCTGTCACACCCGCCGTGCACCCTATATCTTTATCAGGTAAACGGAGTTATCCGGAGTCAAAATCAGTGTGCCAAGAACGGTCTATTGTTTGTTTTGATGTTTTCCGCCACACTCAGCATTTTTTCAGTTATATCTGGTGGCGCCCAGTTTTTATTGGTGGAAGAGAGAACCCAGATACAATGTACCTGGGACGAGACCACCGACCTTCCGAAAGTAAACTGGGAAACTTTCTCATTTACCGGCGCGAGCGAGATTCGAACCCGCACCGACCAGAGGTGAGAGGCTGTGTGATTTTGAGCACGATGCTCTAACCACTCGGCCACGGAGCTACGGTCGGCATGAAACACGTCAGACAGCATTTGACACAATGATAGATTGTATTGGCAAAATAGATCGTTGTAACGACCATAGAATTTGTGAAATGCTGACTTCAAACGAGAGCGTTGGAACCCCTGCACCATCAACTTGTTTGTCAGTAGCCTGTCTCGATTTAACAACTGACCATACGCAGAACCAGCTCTTGCGTATCGAATTAGTTGAGAGATATAAATACCATATGCAGGTGATCATGGAATATTGCTAGATAAATATGGGAAGTTGACGATGGAGAAGCTGAAATCATCCCGTTTGTCGTAAAGTTGAATTGTTAGTTTGCCAAAAGTATGAAGCAGAAGTGGACGATTCTGTAATGTCTTTTATTTCGAGTTCACTGGGATATATCGAATTGACATATGAATGAAAATAATTATTGTTAATAGATAATACGCTGTCGATATATCTAAATGTCGAATTGAAGGTCAAAGCAAGAGATTTTTTTCTTCTCATGTAGAAGTTTTTTTTAATAAATTCTGCTTAAAGTGTCGGATCTGATATTGTAATTTGTCTTAAACCAACTTTTAACAAAAATATTTTTGTCCGATTTCGACAACAATGCAAATTGTATTAAAATACCTCTGAGAAAATAGATTTTCCTTATTCACTTTTCTGTACACAATTGCGTAATTGGAAAGTGAGATTACAGCATACAAAACAAAGGATGGGACATCAATTGCAATAACAGCTATTTTCACTGCGGTATCCCGCGGGGATCCGGGTTAGAATAGGTCCTTAGTACCCCTTCCTTGTCGTAAAAGGCGACTAAATGGGGCGGTCCCTCGGATGAGATCACAAAAACTGAGGCCCCGTGTCACAGCAGGTGTGGCACGATAAAGACCCCTCCCTGCTCAGAGGCCGTAAGAGCTGAGCGTAAACCCAAATTTTGTAGCCCTTCTCCGGTAATGGTGATGTCTCCATATGAGTGAAAAATTCTCGAGAGGGAACTTAAACAATATTCAATCAATCCACTGCGGAAAGTGGTAGTCTTGTGTAAGTGAAGTTAAGGTAGGTCCTTAGTCCTGGATTTTTGGGGTTTAGGTAGCATTTTTTTTTTTTTTTTGAATCAATAAATTAACATTCAGAGTAATGAAAAAAGGCGAAACAGTTAAGGGTTTCCATATTAATTTTCATTACATACACCACTAAAGTCATATACCCCGATGTAGATTTTTATGAAATTCATTGGAAACAGTTATTTGTTGTTATTTTAATATAAAAACAACAAAATATTTTTTGAATTGCATTTATTTATCGGGAAACATGTCAATAACTAAAACACATGTCATTTTCAATATGTTCATCAAGTTTTAGAATAATATGTGCAAAATTATTGAATTAGCGTTATTCCCCAAAATGTTAAAAAACAAACAAATGTGGACGCATTTTCCTTATATCATGGTTTACATATCATTTTTTCTGTTTATATTAGTAGAGTTGCATCTGTTATAGTTATTCATGGGAAAAAATCCATACCTTTCCTTAATAATTTCAAATCTATAGCTTCCAGATTATGTATACCCCCATCAAAAACTGAAGTCTGGCACCATACAGCTGAGCTATTTAAAATCACTCGGGCTTAAAATTTCATGTAATTTCGTGAAAAGACACAGATAATGATTCCTTAACACCTTGGTAAAATGTTTGTCAAAAATAAAGGAAATCTATCGCATTATGGACTTGATAAATAATTGAATGAAAACAGAGTTATTGTCCTTGGATTCAATATTTTGAAACATATCATTGACTATTCAAATATAACTAAGAATTTTGAAATATTTTATGGCTAACAAGATTTTTTACACATAACTATTGAAAAAGATTCCAACAAAATTTAGGTTCCTATCATTAAATCATTGACTTTGCAAAATCCTATGACGTCACAGGAGTGTGGAACTACGTTAACTTAAAGTAGATAGAGATACAATGTATATTGTTTAACGTCCCGTGCTGTCTCATCCGAAGGACCGCCCCATTTAGTCGCCTCTTACGACAAGCAAGAGGTACCGAGGACCTCTTCTAACCCGGATCCCCACGAGGTAAGATAGAGATATACTACAATAGTGATACCACAGCAAAGATGACGTAGTAGTGGGTTACAGTAGGGATACCAGTTGCATCTATTGTAATTAAATTGTTTTTAACAAGCTGAGGGGAAAGGTTTTTGAATGAGTCCCACCAATCAGTTTTACACTAAAGTTGTGTTTTAAAAATCCGGTTGTGAAATCACGGTAACAGTAAACTCGTAACGTCGATCACGACAAATCACATGTAATTTCAACATCTCTTTTTATCTTAAAAACGCAAGAATGGGATTTTTTTTTCTTCATCGATCTCCTGAGAGGAGGACTGTAGATCCTTAGGGAGAGAGATCACCAACGACCAGCTGGTACGAATGAAGAGAATGGTAGTATCTTCATTCCAGCGGTATATGACGGATATTTGGTAAGCCAATTGCAAGAATGCGCGATATTAAGATAAAACAATACAGTTTAATTTTAACGAGATAATTATGTCCTAATGATAGGATCTTTCCACGGAATTATGAGATAAATATTTCGTAAACTAATTACAAAATAGTAACCGCCTAACTTTTTCGAGAAAATTAACCAGTAATGACGTCTCTTCTAGTAATTATAATAACGATTTGATTACGGTGAAATAAATTATTTTTACCTTGAAGTTTGTAGACTTTTGTACTATTTTGCAAGCTGTAACAAGAACATTGGATTCATCTAAACACTAAGCGGACCTGTAGATGAACTTAACAATACAACTCGTCACAGTTATTCTAAAAGTGGTTCCTTTCACTCGGTTTTTAAAATATATGGTAGTTTTAAATGTCCTTCTCCATTTTTGTCATGCGTGATTAAAATCGTGACAAGGATCAGAGACGAGATCCTTTTATATATATTCTAAAGCTTACATTTGACGTCATAAAGTTTTGGACCTCGTACCAAGGCGATACCATAACTTTAAATCCTGTTCATATATTTGTAGACAAAATGGAGAGATTTAAGATGCAAGGATTCTTTCTGGTCTTGTTCGCCCTGATTTTATGTAAGTTTAGACTTTATAATCATTTCATCGATCAAAAACTTATATGTGTGAATTGATATGTATCTTCATATAAAGGCAGTGCGTTTCTTAAAGCGTTCGGATAAAGGCAGTGCGTTTCTTAAAACATTCGCATTTCGGGGTAAAGATGCGAGAGATATATATAAAGTATGATGAAATCACCAATAACGATTATTTTTATTTATCCCAAATGTTGTTTACAACAGTATATCATCATCATTAGGACGGCTAAACACTTTGTAATTCGTTAATTAGGGACAAAAATAATGTGAAAGTTATATTTATTCATTTCGGTGTTCAAGGAAACTGTTCATGACACAATTTCGAAATTTTTCGACGCACTATTTAGTATTGACAATACATGAAAAGACACCAGAATGGTCTGACGTGCACGGTATATGGGACGATTTCTAAATTATTTTTAAAGGGCTTTGACAGCTATGCAGCTTGACTGATTATTGTTGAAAGGTAATCATGCACATGGTCGTTTATCCCGTAAATATTTAATAACTGCTTCAAACTTCGAGATCATATGAACAATAATTAAAAGAGGAAGTTGTTCGTAAACACAGGCATGTTATAAGTCTTTAAAACAAGTCATCTCGGTTTAAATGTTGCTTTTGAAAGGAGGTGTCAGATCAAAAACCAATAAAATGAAACGAAATGGCTGTACGGTTTATAGTACCGTGATGAAAGTATGGCATTCCATGTAGAATTCAGTCGCATGCAATTTGTAAGAAATGCTTTATATTGTCATTACTATAGGTTTTCTTGACGTCACAGATGCCTCCTACTGCTATTACTCCTATTATTACTACAGTTACCGCTGTTACTATTACTACTACTACTACTACTATTCGTAAGTATGGGTTTTTTTTAAGCTCGGTCGCTTAGAAATTGTACACGATAAAATAATGAAATACATATGTAAGTTGGAAGGGGTGTTTGGTGGGGTGTAAGTTGGAAGGGGTGTTTGGTGGGGTGGGCGTGTGGAGTTAGCCATTGGCAGATGGTTGTTAACCATGTTGACACACATTTTTCATGGCTGGCAAAAATAAAAATTTATATGACATGTCCCTTGGATGTTAGTCGGTTGCTTCATTTTTAAATATACATCATTTACGTACACATATTATCGATCAACGCGTCAATTGTCAATAGGGTGGCAAAGAAACAAAATAGAAATATTTTATATACATGTATGCACTTTTTTTTTTAGATCAAGCAACGGACCAACGAATGAAGGACATAATGTCATTTATTATTTATTTTTTTTGCCAGTCATAAAAAATGTGTATTAACCAACGCGTTTTGCGTCGTCGGACGGTGGCACGAGGCAAATGAATTTGATGGAAAACCTTTAAAAAATTCTCATATAACTTGCTAGATAAATGTGTGGACTTGTCAGTTAATGATGTCGACCAGTCAAGTAATGTCCACTTGTCATCAAATAATAAAAAGTTTGAAAAAGATAGTCGTAAAAATTGCTTTCAGATGCTCAAAATGATTTAACAAACCTAACCCTAAACAAGATCATTATGTCGACTTGCAAGATCTTTCTGTCGACTTGTCAGATAATCATGTCGACTTGTCAGATAATCGTGTCGACTTGTCAGATAATCATGTCGACTTGTCAGATAATCATGTCGACTTGTCATATAATCATGTCGACTTGTCAGATAATCATGTCGACTTGTCAGATCGTGATGTTTGTCAGATATTAAAGTTATATTAGCTCTAAATCTGAATCGGAAGGTAGATGTCAGCTAATGACAAGTGGGCATAATCATTTGAAAAGTCGACATAATTATCTGACAAGCGGTGGCAAAAATATTCCACCATATGCAAAATAATGTACTTATTAGATGAGGGAGAGAATCGAATAGAAGCCCGTGGGTAACCGACGATGCAGTGATTGCTGATGACGTAAATTGTCTGCTTCAGTGATTCTGTTGGAAGGATTGCTGGGCCGCGTTCAAGATCGTAGCGGCTACGTAGGGCTCGGTAGCGCTACGATCTTGAACGATGTGCTAGGCTAGCCCTACGTAGGGATAACAAGCGTTAATCCATACAGTGCGTTCAAAATACCTAGATATCTAGCCTAGCAGCTAGGCTAGCCGCTACGATATTGAACGCAGCCCTGATGACGTAAATTGTCTGTTTCAGTTATTCTGCCGGAGTGATTGATGACGTAAATTGTCTGTTTCAGTGATTCTGCCGGAGTGATCGCCGGAGCAGTGATTGGTGGATTGTTTGGGCTTGCCTGTATAATTGGAGTCATTGTGTTTGTCTGTGTTGTGGTTTGTAAATGTAAGACCACAGGGGTCAGGGGTCGCGTGGTACAGCCGAATGTGGGCGTGTCCAATACCGTCACATACATATCACCACCGACAACATACAGTAAGTATTTTAAAAAACCGTTCTCTATAAATGTCATTATCGGCCGCCAGGAGGCGCTCGGTTATATGATATTTATATATTTAAAGATTATAGAAACATGTCTGTTATCAGCAATTTTATATAATAGTAGCTGTGGACTTTTTAGACGGCTATATGGATATAATGACGTGGTTTTTTGGTGTTTTTTTTCTAGACAGCTATGGATATAATGGTGCCCCACCGATGAACGCATCACCCCAAATGCCGCCAGCATACACAAACCAAGCACCTCCGTCATATAGCCAACCGCCACCCCCGGAGCCACAATACAATGAACCCGCCTATCCACCGAACCCGCCCCCACAATATAACAACGTCATCAGTGGAGCCCCGCCCAATAGTCACAACTACAGATAAGAGACATGATAGAATACAGATTGTGCTAGAACTTTAAAGTTTGTCATATCAGAATTATTTTTCTGTATGGAAAATAATGGAATAACACAGTATTGATCGTACATACTTCTAAGGATATTTGTTTATATCGGTATGTGTAGTGTTTTTATTGTGTGTATATATATATATGTGTATGTGTGTATATATGTATATATACTTCATTTTTGTTTTTAATTAATATAGACTTGAGTTTTCTTCGTTGAAACCTCAACATAATAATACGAACAGGGTATTGATGTCGATATCTACACAGTACTAAATCTTCTTTTTTTTTTTATCAGTTATTTATTACAACACAATGTTCATGAATATAAGAGTGTGTCTTATTCCATGTAGGTGTTGCAATGTCTTGATTTTTTTCCCCTCTTCTCGACATGTTTTACTTTATTAATGATAGATCATCCATTTTGAATTGGCAATACAAAGCGAAACCGCTGTGATCATGAAATGTAATGGTATGTGATCTATGGTGCCAAGCTTTCCGTGTTTTTAATCGTCAAGATTGTTTAATGGTTTTTATGGACTTAGCTACAATCAAGCCACAGTATAGCATTTTAATAAAAGTCTGTTACATATATCTGTGTTTCATTTGCTTTTTTATGTAGAACAACATGGACTATGAAATCTACAAGTATTTGTGGATTTCTATGGAATATTATCCATACCTGCTGCATCAAAAATATTGAAGACAACCCAGAATGTTTTTCCTCAGGTTTTCACAACAGAATGTTTATGAAGTAATAAAATTTTACATTGCTGCATTAAATTTTATGACAGACTTTATAATCCACTGGCATTGTTTGTACGAAAGCTTAAAATTTCCCTACACACTCGAGTAAACACAAAACCTTAATCCCACACGTGAATCCAGTTTATATTCGAAAACTAGGAAGAAAACCCATGCATATCAAGTGAATTCGCTACCTGAACATGAGTTGGACACTATTTATTTTAGTCGTCATTATTAAACTCGAGTGGATTAATGCCATAAAGTTCCATTGTGTGTTATAGCTGCATTCGTGTAACCCTAACCCCCCCCCCCCCTTCATTCCCAATGGCGTGGGAGCTAAATAATATGTTAAAAAGTCTTACTTTGAATAACATTGGAATATCAAGGAAACATTTATGTGAAAGCAAGCTATAAATAAACACCTTATGGAATATCAAATCGGAGCCGAAACACATTTATGAAATATTAAAATTAGATCCTATAATCCGTTCATCTACCATCGCTATAGTAGATGAGCGGATCATATGATCTAATTTTAATTAGATTGCATAAAATTTGATGTCCTAGAAATGAGTGTTAGTAATATTTAAAACAATACTAGCATTTAAGAATTTTGCTTACTACAATTTAATCTGTCAACAGACGATTTTCACCCAGTTCCTTTTCAATTTTCTGTTTCTTTCTTTTACCAAATTTGTTATTGAAATTTAGACTGATGCTGTCAAAATTTCATCGCAAATTCTAAAAGTGCGGTGACACGGGACAACAGCAACATGAGCAATAACAATTGCCTGGACATCATTATAACATTAATTACAATGTCACTGTAGCCATTGTTGTTGAAGAAAACAACCAAAGCTAAACCTTGTTGACTGAATCGCGTGAAAAGTCGCAGGAAAACGAAATGTTGCAATAATTCTTTCAAAAAATCACATATGAATTAATTAAAACAATAAAGATTTAAATAATTTAACATTTGTACTAATAGCACGCAATATATATATATATATATATATATATATATATATATATAAAATATATATATATGTATATAAATTTAGACTGATGCTGTCAAAATTTCATCGCAAATTCTATATATATATAAAAGCACTAAAGTTCCAACAACACCCGATACCTCAGAGTGTCGGATCCACAACATGAATACAAGGTCAAATACAAGTGCTATGTATATATATACATATAATATATATATATATAGTTTTATATATGTATACAGATACATATTTTTACACTGCGCTTTCTTTAGTTTGTGTCGCCTTACCGCTGTGTTTGATCAGCACTGCGTTATTTGTTACGGGAGGTCACGGGAGCAAATTTTATTTGACAAGACATTGGAGTACTTGCATATCATAAAAATTATACCCAAGTGGTTCTTGAGAAGATGTTCAAGAATTTCCATATGTATACATTCCTATCTAAACTCTCTATTTATATTTCCAATGTTTTCGTCTGGTACAATTTGTTCTGAATCATGAATGCGTTACAGTTGTGGACAAACACCACCAAATGTTTTCCCATAGACTTCCATACAAATTCCAATCACTGTCAATTATTTATTAAGCCAATTTTCAAAAAATCAGTCACCATTCAGCAAAGTTCATCATCTCCCCTTCAAAATTCCACCAAAAAATATATGGCTTGCCGTTGCGTTTTTCCTTCAAATTTTGGCCTGTTTACAACTAGTGTAGATCCGCACTGAATGAAATTGTCCATCCAAATATCACCTCTCCACTCAGATCTTCCCTTATAACTTCTGTTTCTTTCTACATATTCTGTTATGTCACCTGTCATTTTTATCACTTATATTTCACTATTAAATTCCATCACAAAGATTTTCTGTTAATGACCAATCAGATCTCCTGTCAACTTTTCTTCTCCGCACAACTTTGGGTGTCCACAATGGCAGCGCCCTGTAGCTAGGCAATTCTGGTGTTTTTCCTATAACCAAATGGAAAACAAAGTGAAAAAGTGGCCAATTTGACATTTTTAGATAACATGCACATAGTACATGTAAAATATGTAACATGAAAAAATTACATGAAAAAACATGTAAATTATGACTATCTATATAATGTAACCCCTCACACATGATGAACTCAACTGTGATATGAAGCTGTGTTGAATGTCAACTTTATAATGACTTTTTACAGTGCTTATTGAAGTAAAAAATGTAAATAACAGTCTTATTGTCTTATTTTTGATGTTTTCAAGAGGATGTGAGGATTCACATGTAATTTACATATTCAGGGTACATTCTACCCGGTTTTTGAAAAAATGGCCAAAAAATCTTGATTTATCAAGGAAAAATGCTTTCAAAATGCATTTACTTTTCCAATTCAGAATGAATTCACTAAGCTGCTGACAGCCAATTAATAGAAGGTTATCAAAACATATGAGGGGTAATCTGATCTAGTAGTGTTGTTTCTCTGTAACAGTAAAACTGTCACTACCCTCTTTAACTCAGATACATTTTGCAGTGAGGGTTGCTTGCTAATTCCTATCATGATAATAAATTATTACACGATATCACTTAAACTTGACATGATGCTGATAGAGCACTGGAAAAAGCACATCACAAGTGAATTTCACTTCAGACAGAATATTCCTAGCAGAATTATATGTCAGTTTTCAAAGATGGGAAAATTCAAAAAAGGGAATAATTATGGTTTTAAGCCAAAATATGTGCCTCACAACAAGGGGAAATTACATGAAAAAAAAAGAAAACTCACCTGCACCATTCACGAGAGTTGATAGGGAAACCCTACAACTGGTGACGCATCCACCCTCTCTGTGCGAGGAGCAGGAAATGATGCTCAGGCCTGGGTGCCACCGACTGCTTCAGCCAAGACCCCTGAAAAAGGAAGGAAACCATGAGACTTTAAATCAGGCTGAATCCTCAGGGTTACGATTACAATTCTTCTAACTTTCTTAAATTATGAAACAAAACCTCTTTGAGTAGAAAATATTTTTTCTAATTCTCAGAATAGGCCCACATATGGCCAAATTGGCTGAAATAAGGGGGTATCCCTAAGATCCTGTAAATTTAATTAGCTTAATTAATTTTATA
Organism: Ostrea edulis; assembly: GCF_947568905.1. Taxonomy (NCBI): domain Eukaryota; kingdom Metazoa; phylum Mollusca; class Bivalvia; order Ostreida; family Ostreidae; genus Ostrea; species Ostrea edulis. Next base: position 29,413,335 of record NC_079170.1, read on the forward strand.
ATTAATAAACTCTCTAAATTATAGCAACATTACAATAATTGTTCATTCATATGAAGAGAAAGTTACAAAAAACAGTTGTTAGGGACTGTGATGAGCCCCTTGACTCAACTTTGAGAACAAGTATAGTCAAAGGGAAGTAACTCTAATTTCTGAACATGAACTTGCCTGGTTAGGAAGTAATCAGGTACATAACTGATTTCGGCAGGTGTGAAAATGACTCCTACAGACTGCTGCATCTGGAAAAGACATGTGGCATGTTCAACGCAGAGTTCAGAGAACGTGGGCGGGCCAATCCAGGCTGTGATGGTGACCTAACCTGGGACTTGGACTCTGAAGAGAGGCGTGGCCTGGGCACTAGGTTACGGCTTAAATGTAACACCTGCACCTACGTGTCCAAAATGTATAGCCTCTATGTCGAAGTAGAATCCGGTTCCAGGGGAAGGAAAGCAGCAGCAATAAACTATGGCCTACAAATAGGTCTCAGTCAAACCCCCATTGGCAGTTCTTCTCTTCGTAAAATCCTCATGTCAACCAACACCCCACCTCCAGCCGAGTCTTCTCTACAAAAAACAAGCAACACCATTATGCAAAAAGTAATCACCTTAAACAAGTCTGATATGAAAAAAAGATGTAAGAAATTAGTTGATATTAATAAATTGAGGGGAGGCCAAAAGTCCAAAAACCATAGGAATTCAGTGCGATGGGATGTATAATAACGCCCTATATTCTGGGGTAGGGGAAACCCCCTTCCAGCTAGCTACACAAACCGTCTTCTCAATTGCAGAGAATGTGACCAGTAGTCACAAAATAATATCTTTAGTAACTAAAAACAAAATATGCCCCAAAGGACAACATCTCAAGAACAATCCCAGTCATGTGTGCACTGAGCAGACATGTGGGGCGAATATACCTATGGCCAAAAACATCGGTGATGAATTCACCTGGGCCAAGGAAGGCATGGAAGACTCCGAGTCAGTTTCCACTCTGCCATAAGGGCAACTCTGTGGACCTTTTCCACCTTTCTTCCCTCCTCTGGCCAGTAGACAGTTTGTAGCCCATAGCCAGAGGGGGAAATCCTACCCCTCCAAATGATGCAGGTGCCCCCTTGGGGGCCCCGTACACTTTTACGATTTACTTTTTCTTTCAAATTATCAAAAAATGCATCCATTTTATTGTAAAACTGACAAATGGCGCTAAAAATGCACTACTTTCTTACACTTACCTCATAAACTGGTTCTCGCTACCTCAGTATAGGACAAACACCACCAAATGTTTTCCCATAGACTTCCATACAAATTCCAATCACTGTCAATTATTTATTAAGCCAATTTTCAAAAAATCAGTCACCATTCAGCAAAGTTCATCATCTCCCCTTCAAAATTCCACCAAAAAATATATGGCTTGCCGTTGCGTTTTTCCTTCAAATTTTGGCCTGTTTACAACTAGTGTAGATCCGCACTGAATGAAATTGTCCATCCAAATATCACCTCTCCACTCAGATCTTCCCTTATAACTTCTGTTTCTTTCTACATATTCTGTTATGTCACCTGTCATTTTTATCACTTATATTTCACTATTAAATTCCATCACAAAGATTTTCTGTTAATGACCAATCAGATCTCCTGTCAACTTTTCTTCTCCGCACAACTTTGGGTGTCCACAATGGCAGCGCCCTGTAGCTAGGCAATTCTGGTGTTTTTCCTATAACCAAATGGAAAACAAAGTGAAAAAGTGGCCAATTTGACATTTTTAGATAACATGCACATAGTACATGTAAAATATGTAACATGAAAAAATTACATGAAAAAACATGTAAATTATGACTATCTATATAATGTAACCCCTCACACATGATGAACTCAACTGTGATATGAAGCTGTGTTGAATGTCAACTTTATAATGACTTTTTACAGTGCTTATTGAAGTAAAAAATGTAAATAACAGTCTTATTGTCTTATTTTTGATGTTTTCAAGAGGATGTGAGGATTCACATGTAATTTACATATTCAGGGTACATTCTACCCGGTTTTTGAAAAAATGGCCAAAAAATCTTGATTTATCAAGGAAAAATGCTTTCAAAATGCATTTACTTTTCCAATTCAGAATGAATTCACTAAGCTGCTGACAGCCAATTAATAGAAGGTTATCAAAACATATGAGGGGTAATCTGATCTAGTAGTGTTGTTTCTCTGTAACAGTAAAACTGTCACTACCCTCTTTAACTCAGATACATTTTGCAGTGAGGGTTGCTTGCTAATTCCTATCATGATAATAAATTATTACACGATATCACTTAAACTTGACATGATGCTGATAGAGCACTGGAAAAAGCACATCACAAGTGAATTTCACTTCAGACAGAATATTCCTAGCAGAATTATATGTCAGTTTTCAAAGATGGGAAAATTCAAAAAAGGGAATAATTATGGTTTTAAGCCAAAATATGTGCCTCACAACAAGGGGAAATTACATGAAAAAAAAAGAAAACTCACCTGCACCATTCACGAGAGTTGATAGGGAAACCCTACAACTGGTGACGCATCCACCCTCTCTGTGCGAGGAGCAGGAAATGATGCTCAGGCCTGGGTGCCACCGACTGCTTCAGCTAAGACCCCTGAAAAAGGAAGGAAACCATGAGACTTTAAATCAGGCTGAATCCTCAGGGTTACGATTACAATTCTTCTAACTTTCTTAAATTATGAAACAAAACCTCTTTGAGTAGAAAATATTTTTTCTAATTCTCAGAATAGGCCCACATATGGCCAAATTGGCTGAAATAAGGGGGTATCCCTAAGATCCTGTAAATTTAATTAGCTTAATTAATTTTATAATTAATAAACTCTCTAAATTATAGCAACATTACAATAATTGTTCATTCATATGAAGAGAAAGTTACAAAAAACAGTTGTTAGGGACTGTGATGAGCCCCTTGACTCAACTTTGAGAACAAGTATAGTCAAAGGGAAGTAACTCTAATTTCTGAACATGAACTTGCCTGGTTAGGAAGTAATCAGGTACATAACTGATTTCGGCAGGTGTGAAAATGACTCCTACAGACTGCTGCATCTGGAAAAGACATGTGGCATGTTCAACGCAGAGTTCAGAGAACGTGGGCGGGCCAATCCAGGCTGTGATGGTGACCTAACCTGGGACTTGGACTCTGAAGAGAGGCGTGGCCTGGGCACTAGGTTACGGCTTAAATGTAACACCTGCACCTACGTGTCCAAAATGTATAGCCTCTATGTCGAAGTAGAATCCGGTTCATGGGGAAGGAAAGCAGCAGCAATAAACTATGGCCTACAAATAGGTCTCAGTCAAACCCCCATTGGCAGTTCTTCTCTTCGTAAAATCCTCATGTCAACCAACACCCCACCTCCAGCCGAGTCTTCTCTACAAAAAACAAGCAACACCATTATGCAAAAAGTAATCACCTTAAACAAGTCTGATATGAAAAAAAGATGTAAGAAATTAGTTGATATTAATAAATTGAGGGGAGGCCAAAAGTCCAAAAACCATAGGAATTCAGTGCGATGGGATGTATAATAACGCCCTATATTCTGGGGTAGGGGAAACCCCCTTCCAGCTAGCTACACAAACCGTCTTCTCAATTGCAGAGAATGTGACCAGTAGTCACAAAATAATATCTTTAGTAACTAAAAACAAAATATGCCCCAAAGGACAACATCTCAAGAACAATCCCAGTCATGTGTGCACTGAGCAGACATGTGGGGCGAATATACCTATGGCCAAAAACATCGGTGATGAATTCACCTGGGCCAAGGAAGGCATGGAAGACTCCGAGTCAGTTTCCACTCTGCCATAAGGGCAACTCTGTGGACCTTTTCCACCTTTCTTCCCTCCTCTGGCCAGTAGACAGTTTGTAGCCCATAGCCAGAGGGGGAAATCCTACCCCTCCAAATGATGCAGGTGCCCCCTTGGGGGCCCCGTACACTTTTACGATTTACTTTTTCTTTCAAATTATCAAAAAATGCATCCATTTTATTGTAAAACTGACAAATGGCGCTAAAAATGCACTACTTTCTTACACTTACCTCATAAACTGGTTCTCGCTACCTCAGTATAACCAAATGGAAAACAAAGTGAAAAAGTGGCCAATTTGACATTTTTAGATAACATGCACATAGTACATGTAAAATATGTAACATGAAAAAATTACATGAAAAAACATGTAAATTATGACTATCTATATAATGTAACCCCTCACACATGATGAACTCAACTGTGATATGAAGCTGTGTTGAATGTCAACTTTATAATGACTTTTTACAGTGCTTATTGAAGTAAAAAATGTAAATAACAGTCTTATTGTCTTATTTTTGATGTTTTCAAGAGGATGTGAGGATTCACATGTAATTTACATATTCAGGGTACATTCTACCCGGTTTTTGAAAAAATGGCCAAAAAATCTTGATTTATCAAGGAAAAATGCTTTCAAAATGCATTTACTTTTCCAATTCAGAATGAATTCACTAAGCTGCTGACAGCCAATTAATAGAAGGTTATCAAAACATATGAGGGGTAATCTGATCTAGTAGTGTTGTTTCTCTGTAACAGTAAAACTGTCACTACCCTCTTTAACTCAGATACATTTTGCAGTGAGGGTTGCTTGCTAATTCCTATCATGATAATAAATTATTACACGATATCACTTAAACTTGACATGATGCTGATAGAGCACTGGAAAAAGCACATCACAAGTGAATTTCACTTCAGACAGAATATTCCTAGCAGAATTATATGTCAGTTTTCAAAGATGGGAAAATTCAAAAAAGGGAATAATTATGGTTTTAAGCCAAAATATGTGCCTCACAACAAGGGGAAATTACATGAAAAAAAAAGAAAACTCACCTGCACCATTCACGAGAGTTGATAGGGAAACCCTACAACTGGTGACGCATCCACCCTCTCTGTGCGAGGAGCAGGAAATGATGCTCAGGCCTGGGTGCCACCGACTGCTTCAGCTAAGACCCCTGAAAAAGGAAGGAAACCATGAGACTTTAAATCAGGCTGAATCCTCAGGGTTACGATTACAATTCTTCTAACTTTCTTAAATTATGAAACAAAACCTCTTTGAGTAGAAAATATTTTTTCTAATTCTCAGAATAGGCCCACATATGGCCAAATTGGCTGAAATAAGGGGGTATCCCTAAGATCCTGTAAATTTAATTAGCTTAATTAATTTTATAATTAATAAACTCTCTAAATTATAGCAACATTACAATAATTGTTCATTCATATGAAGAGAAAGTTACAAAAAACAGTTGTTAGGGACTGTGATGAGCCCCTTGACTCAACTTTGAGAACAAGTATAGTCAAAGGGAAGTAACTCTAATTTCTGAACATGAACTTGCCTGGTTAGGAAGTAATCAGGTACATAACTGATTTCGGCAGGTGTGAAAATGACTCCTACAGACTGCTGCATCTGGAAAAGACATGTGGCATGTTCAACGCAGAGTTCAGAGAACGTGGGCGGGCCAATCCAGGCTGTGATGGTGACCTAACCTGGGACTTGGACTCTGAAGAGAGGCGTGGCCTGGGCACTAGGTTACGGCTTAAATGTAACACCTGCACCTACGTGTCCAAAATGTATAGCCTCTATGTCGAAGTAGAATCCGGTTCATGGGGAAGGAAAGCAGCAGCAATAAACTATGGCCTACAAATAGGTCTCAGTCAAACCCCCATTGGCAGTTCTTCTCTTCGTAAAATCCTCATGTCAACCAACACCCCACCTCCAGCCGAGTCTTCTCTACAAAAAACAAGCAACACCATTATGCAAAAAGTAATCACCTTAAACAAGTCTGATATGAAAAAAAGATGTAAGAAATTAGTTGATATTAATAAATTGAGGGGAGGCCAAAAGTCCAAAAACCATAGGAATTCAGTGCGATGGGATGTATAATAACGCCCTATATTCTGGGGTAGGGGAAACCCCCTTCCAGCTAGCTACACAAACCGTCTTCTCAATTGCAGAGAATGTGACCAGTAGTCACAAAATAATATCTTTAGTAACTAAAAACAAAATATGCCCCAAAGGACAACATCTCAAGAACAATCCCAGTCATGTGTGCACTGAGCAGACATGTGGGGCGAATATACCTATGGCCAAAAACATCGGTGATGAATTCACCTGGGCCAAGGAAGGCATGGAAGACTCCGAGTCAGTTTCCACTCTGCCATAAGGGCAACTCTGTGGACCTTTTCCACCTTTCTTCCCTCCTCTGGCCAGTAGACAGTTTGTAGCCCATAGCCAGAGGGGGAAATCCTACCCCTCCAAATGATGCAGGTGCCCCCTTGGGGGCCCCGTACACTTTTACGATTTACTTTTTCTTTCAAATTATCAAAAAATGCATCCATTTTATTGTAAAACTGACAAATGGCGCTAAAAATGCACTACTTTCTTACACTTACCTCATAAACTGGTTCTCGCTACCTCAGTATAGGACAAACACCACCAAATGTTTTCCCATAGACTTCCATACAAATTCCAATCACTGTCAATTATTTATTAAGCCAATTTTCAAAAAATCAGTCACCATTCAGCAAAGTTCATCATCTCCCCTTCAAAATTCCACCAAAAAATATATGGCTTGCCGTTGCGTTTTTCCTTCAAATTTTGGCCTGTTTACAACTAGTGTAGATCCGCACTGAATGAAATTGTCCATCCAAATATCACCTCTCCACTCAGATCTTCCCTTATAACTTCTGTTTCTTTCTACATATTCTGTTATGTCACCTGTCATTTTTATCACTTATATTTCACTATTAAATTCCATCACAAAGATTTTCTGTTAATGACCAATCAGATCTCCTGTCAACTTTTCTTCTCCGCACAACTTTGGGTGTCCACAATGGCAGCGCCCTGTAGCTAGGCAATTCTGGTGTTTTTCCTATAACCAAATGGAAAACAAAGTGAAAAAGTGGCCAATTTGACATTTTTAGATAACATGCACATAGTACATGTAAAATATGTAACATGAAAAAATTACATGAAAAAACATGTAAATTATGACTATCTATATAATGTAACCCCTCACACATGATGAACTCAACTGTGATATGAAGCTGTGTTGAATGTCAACTTTATAATGACTTTTTACAGTGCTTATTGAAGTAAAAAATGTAAATAACAGTCTTATTGTCTTATTTTTGATGTTTTCAAGAGGATGTGAGGATTCACATGTAATTTACATATTCAGGGTACATTCTACCCGGTTTTTGAAAAAATGGCCAAAAAATCTTGATTTATCAAGGAAAAATGCTTTCAAAATGCATTTACTTTTCCAATTCAGAATGAATTCACTAAGCTGCTGACAGCCAATTAATAGAAGGTTATCAAAACATATGAGGGGTAATCTGATCTAGTAGTGTTGTTTCTCTGTAACAGTAAAACTGTCACTACCCTCTTTAACTCAGATACATTTTGCAGTGAGGGTTGCTTGCTAATTCCTATCATGATAATAAATTATTACACGATATCACTTAAACTTGACATGATGCTGATAGAGCACTGGAAAAAGCACATCACAAGTGAATTTCACTTCAGACAGAATATTCCTAGCAGAATTATATGTCAGTTTTCAAAGATGGGAAAATTCAAAAAAGGGAATAATTATGGTTTTAAGCCAAAATATGTGCCTCACAACAAGGGGAAATTACATGAAAAAAAAAGAAAACTCACCTGCACCATTCACGAGAGTTGATAGGGAAACCCTACAACTGGTGACGCATCCACCCTCTCTGTGCGAGGAGCAGGAAACGATGCTCAGGCCTGGGTGCCACCGACTGCTTCAGCTAAGACCCCTGAAAAAGGAAGGAAACCATGAGACTTTAAATCAGGCTGAATCCTCAGGGTTACGATTACAATTCTTCTAACTTTCTTAAATTATGAAACAAAACCTCTTTGAGTAGAAAATATTTTTTCTAATTCTCAGAATAGGCCCACATATGGCCAAATTGGCTGAAATAAGGGGGTATCCCTAAGATCCTGTAAATTTAATTAGCTTAATTAATTTTATAATTAATAAACTCTCTAAATTATAGCAACATTACAATAATTGTTCATTCATATGAAGAGAAAGTTACAAAAAACAGTTGTTAGGGACTGTGATGAGCCCCTTGACTCAACTTTGAGAACAAGTATAGTCAAAGGGAAGTAACTCTAATTTCTGAACATGAACTTGCCTGGTTAGGAAGTAATCAGGTACATAACTGATTTCGGCAGGTGTGAAAATGACTCCTACAGACTGCTGCATCTGGAAAAGACATGTGGCATGTTCAACGCAGAGTTCAGAGAACGTGGGCGGGCCAATCCAGGCTGTGATGGTGACCTAACCTGGGACTTGGACTCTGAAGAGAGGCGTGGCCTGGGCACTAGGTTACGGCTTAAATGTAACACCTGCACCTACGTGTCCAAAATGTATAGCCTCTATGTCGAAGTAGAATCCGGTTCATGGGGAAGGAAAGCAGCAGCAATAAACTATGGCCTACAAATAGGTCTCAGTCAAACCCCCATTGGCAGTTCTTCTCTTCGTAAAATCCTCATGTCAACCAACACCCCACCTCCAGCCGAGTCTTCTCTACAAAAAACAAGCAACACCATTATGCAAAAAGTAATCACCTTAAACAAGTCTGATATGAAAAAAAGATGTAAGAAATTAGTTGATATTAATAAATTGAGGGGAGGCCAAAAGTCCAAAAACCATAGGAATTCAGTGCGATGGGATGTATAATAACGCCCTATATTCTGGGGTAGGGGAAACCCCCTTCCAGCTAGCTACACAAACCGTCTTCTCAATTGCAGAGAATGTGACCAGTAGTCACAAAATAATATCTTTAGTAACTAAAAACAAAATATGCCCCAAAGGACAACATCTCAAGAACAATCCCAGTCATGTGTGCACTGAGCAGACATGTGGGGCGAATATACCTATGGCCAAAAACATCGGTGATGAATTCACCTGGGCCAAGGAAGGCATGGAAGACTCCGAGTCAGTTTCCACTCTGCCATAAGGGCAACTCTGTGGACCTTTTCCACCTTTCTTCCCTCCTCTGGCCAGTAGACAGTTTGTAGCCCATAGCCAGAGGGGGAAATCCTACCCCTCCAAATGATGCAGGTGCCCCCTTGGGGGCCCCGTACACTTTTACGATTTACTTTTTCTTTCAAATTATCAAAAAATGCATCCATTTTATTGTAAAACTGACAAATGGCGCTAAAAATGCACTACTTTCTTACACTTACCTCATAAACTGGTTCTCGCTACCTCAGTATAGGACAAACACCACCAAATGTTTTCCCATAGACTTCCATACAAATTCCAATCACTGTCAATTATTTATTAAGCCAATTTTCAAAAAATCAGTCACCATTCAGCAAAGTTCATCATCTCCCCTTCAAAATTCCACCAAAAAATATATGGCTTGCCGTTGCGTTTTTCCTTCAAATTTTGGCCTGTTTACAACTAGTGTAGATCCGCACTGAATGAAATTGTCCATCCAAATATCACCTCTCCACTCAGATCTTCCCTTATAACTTCTGTTTCTTTCTACATATTCTGTTATGTCACCTGTCATTTTTATCACTTATATTTCACTATTAAATTCCATCACAAAGATTTTCTGTTAATGACCAATCAGATCTCCTGTCAACTTTTCTTCTCCGCACAACTTTGGGTGTCCACAATGGCAGCGCCCTGTAGCTAGGCAATTCTGGTGTTTTTCCTATAACCAAATGGAAAACAAAGTGAAAAAGTGGCCAATTTGACATTTTTAGATAACATGCACATAGTACATGTAAAATATGTAACATGAAAAAATTACATGAAAAAACATGTAAATTATGACTATCTATATAATGTAACCCCTCACACATGATGAACTCAACTGTGATATGAAGCTGTGTTGAATGTCAACTTTATAATGACTTTTTACAGTGCTTATTGAAGTAAAAAATGTAAATAACAGTCTTATTGTCTTATTTTTGATGTTTTCAAGAGGATGTGAGGATTCACATGTAATTTACATATTCAGGGTACATTCTACCCGGTTTTTGAAAAAATGGCCAAAAAATCTTGATTTATCAAGGAAAAATGCTTTCAAAATGCATTTACTTTTCCAATTCAGAATGAATTCACTAAGCTGCTGACAGCCAATTAATAGAAGGTTATCAAAACATATGAGGGGTAATCTGATCTAGTAGTGTTGTTTCTCTGTAACAGTAAAACTGTCACTACCCTCTTTAACTCAGATACATTTTGCAGTGAGGGTTGCTTGCTAATTCCTATCATGATAATAAATTATTACACGATATCACTTAAACTTGACATGATGCTGATAGAGCACTGGAAAAAGCACATCACAAGTGAATTTCACTTCAGACAGAATATTCCTAGCAGAATTATATGTCAGTTTTCAAAGATGGGAAAATTCAAAAAAGGGAATAATTATGGTTTTAAGCCAAAATATGTGCCTCACAACAAGGGGAAATTACATGAAAAAAAAAGAAAACTCACCTGCACCATTCACGAGAGTTGATAGGGAAACCCTACAACTGGTGACGCATCCACCCTCTCTGTGCGAGGAGCAGGAAACGATGCTCAGGCCTGGGTGCCACCGACTGCTTCAGCTAAGACCCCTGAAAAAGGAAGGAAACCATGAGACTTTAAATCAGGCTGAATCCTCAGGGTTACGATTACAATTCTTCTAACTTTCTTAAATTATGAAACAAAACCTCTTTGAGTAGAAAATATTTTTTCTAATTCTCAGAATAGGCCCACATATGGCCAAATTGGCTGAAATAAGGGGGTATCCCTAAGATCCTGTAAATTTAATTAGCTTAATTAATTTTATAATTAATAAACTCTCTAAATCATAGCAACATTACAATAATTGTTCATTCATATGAAGAGAAAGTTACAAAAAACAGTTGTTAGGGACTGTGATGAGCCCCTTGACTCAACTTTGAGAACAAGTATAGTCAAAGGGAAGTAACTCTAATTTCTGAACATGAACTTGCCTGGTTAGGAAGTAATCAGGTACATAACTGATTTCGGCAGGTGTGAAAATGACTCCTACAGACTGCTGCATCTGGAAAAGACATGTGGCATGTTCAACGCAGAGTTCAGAGAACGTGGGCGGGCCAATCCAGGCTGTGATGGTGACCTAACCTGGGACTTGGACTCTGAAGAGAGGCGTGGCCTGGGCACTAGGTTACGGCTTAAATGTAACACCTGCACCTACGTGTCCAAAATGTATAGCCTCTATGTCGAAGTAGAATCCGGTTCATGGGGAAGGAAAGCAGCAGCAATAAACTATGGCCTACAAATAGGTCTCAGTCAAACCCCCATTGGCAGTTCTTCTCTTCGTAAAATCCTCATGTCAACCAACACCCCACCTCCAGCCGAGTCTTCTCTACAAAAAACAAGCAACACCATTATGCAAAAAGTAATCACCTTAAACAAGTCTGATATGAAAAAAAGATGTAAGAAATTAGTTGATATTAATAAATTGAGGGGAGGCCAAAAGTCCAAAAACCATAGGAATTCAGTGCGATGGGATGTATAATAACGCCCTATATTCTGGGGTAGGGGAAACCCCCTTCCAGCTAGCTACACAAACCGTCTTCTCAATTGCAGAGAATGTGACCAGTAGTCACAAAATAATATCTTTAGTAACTAAAAACAAAATATGCCCCAAAGGACAACATCTCAAGAACAATCCCAGTCATGTGTGCACTGAGCAGACATGTGGGGCGAATATACCTATGGCCAAAAACATCGGTGATGAATTCACCTGGGCCAAGGAAGGCATGGAAGACTCCGAGTCAGTTTCCACTCTGCCATAAGGGCAACTCTGTGGACCTTTTCCACCTTTCTTCCCTCCTCTGGCCAGTAGACAGTTTGTAGCCCATAGCCAGAGGGGGAAATCCTACCCCTCCAAATGATGCAGGTGCCCCCTTGGGGGCCCCGTACACTTTTACGATTTACTTTTTCTTTCAAATTATCAAAAAATGCATCCATTTTATTGTAAAACTGACAAATGGCGCTAAAAATGCACTACTTTCTTACACTTACCTCATAAACTGGTTCTCGCTACCTCAGTATAGGACAAACACCACCAAATGTTTTCCCATAGACTTCCATACAAATTCCAATCACTGTCAATTATTTATTAAGCCAATTTTCAAAAAATCAGTCACCATTCAGCAAAGTTCATCATCTCCCCTTCAAAATTCCACCAAAAAATATATGGCTTGCCGTTGCGTTTTTCCTTCAAATTTTGGCCTGTTTACAACTAGTGTAGATCCGCACTGAATGAAATTGTCCATCCAAATATCACCTCTCCACTCAGATCTTCCCTTATAACTTCTGTTTCTTTCTACATATTCTGTTATGTCACCTGTCATTTTTATCACTTATATTTCACTATTAAATTCCATCACAAAGATTTTCTGTTAATGACCAATCAGATCTCCTGTCAACTTTTCTTCTCCGCACAACTTTGGGTGTCCACAATGGCAGCGCCCTGTAGCTAGGCAATTCTGGTGTTTTTCCTATAACCAAATGGAAAACAAAGTGAAAAAGTGGCCAATTTGACATTTTTAGATAACATGCACATAGTACATGTAAAATATGTAACATGAAAAAATTACATGAAAAAACATGTAAATTATGACTATCTATATAATGTAACCCCTCACACATGATGAACTCAACTGTGATATGAAGCTGTGTTGAATGTCAACTTTATAATGACTTTTTACAGTGCTTATTGAAGTAAAAAATGTAAATAACAGTCTTATTGTCTTATTTTTGATGTTTTCAAGAGGATGTGAGGATTCACATGTAATTTACATATTCAGGGTACATTCTACCCGGTTTTTGAAAAAATGGCCAAAAAATCTTGATTTATCAAGGAAAAATGCTTTCAAAATGCATTTACTTTTCCAATTCAGAATGAATTCACTAAGCTGCTGACAGCCAATTAATAGAAGGTTATCAAAACATATGAGGGGTAATCTGATCTAGTAGTGTTGTTTCTCTGTAACAGTAAAACTGTCACTACCCTCTTTAACTCAGATACATTTTGCAGTGAGGGTTGCTTGCTAATTCCTATCATGATAATAAATTATTACACGATATCACTTAAACTTGACATGATGCTGATAGAGCACTGGAAAAAGCACATCACAAGTGAATTTCACTTCAGACAGAATATTCCTAGCAGAATTATATGTCAGTTTTCAAAGATGGGAAAATTCAAAAAAGGGAATAATTATGGTTTTAAGCCAAAATATGTGCCTCACAACAAGGGGAAATTACATGAAAAAAAAAGAAAACTCACCTGCACCATTCACGAGAGTTGATAGGGAAACCCTACAACTGGTGACGCATCCACCCTCTCTGTGCGAGGAGCAGGAAACGATGCTCAGGCCTGGGTGCCACCGACTGCTTCAGCTAAGACCCCTGAAAAAGGAAGGAAACCATGAGACTTTAAATCAGGCTGAATCCTCAGGGTTACGATTACAATTCTTCTAACTTTCTTAAATTATGAAACAAAACCTCTTTGAGTAGAAAATATTTTTTCTAATTCTCAGAATAGGCCCACATATGGCCAAATTGGCTGAAATAAGGGGGTATCCCTAAGATCCTGTAAATTTAATTAGCTTAATTAATTTTATAATTAATAAACTCTCTAAATTATAGCAACATTACAATAATTGTTCATTCATATGAAGAGAAAGTTACAAAAAACAGTTGTTAGGGACTGTGATGAGCCCCTTGACTCAACTTTGAGAACAAGTATAGTCAAAGGGAAGTAACTCTAATTTCTGAACATGAACTTGCCTGGTTAGGAAGTAATCAGGTACATAACTGATTTCGGCAGGTGTGAAAATGACTCCTACAGACTGCTGCATCTGGAAAAGACATGTGGCATGTTCAACGCAGAGTTCAGAGAACGTGGGCGGGCCAATCCAGGCTGTGATGGTGACCTAACCTGGGACTTGGACTCTGAAGAGAGGCGTGGCCTGGGCACTAGGTTACGGCTTAAATGTAACACCTGCACCTACGTGTCCAAAATGTATAGCCTCTATGTCGAAGTAGAATCCGGTTCATGGGGAAGGAAAGCAGCAGCAATAAACTATGGCCTACAAATAGGTCTCAGTCAAACCCCCATTGGCAGTTCTTCTCTTCGTAAAATCCTCATGTCAACCAACACCCCACCTCCAGCCGAGTCTTCTCTACAAAAAACAAGCAACACCATTATGCAAAAAGTAATCACCTTAAACAAGTCTGATATGAAAAAAAGATGTAAGAAATTAGTTGATATTAATAAATTGAGGGGAGGCCAAAAGTCCAAAAACCATAGGAATTCAGTGCGATGGGATGTATAATAACGCCCTATATTCTGGGGTAGGGGAAACCCCCTTCCAGCTAGCTACACAAACCGTCTTCTCAATTGCAGAGAATGTGACCAGTAGTCACAAAATAATATCTTTAGTAACTAAAAACAAAATATGCCCCAAAGGACAACATCTCAAGAACAATCCCAGTCATGTGTGCACTGAGCAGACATGTGGGGCGAATATACCTATGGCCAAAAACATCGGTGATGAATTCACCTGGGCCAAGGAAGGCATGGAAGACTCCGAGTCAGTTTCCACTCTGCCATAAGGGCAACTCTGTGGACCTTTTCCACCTTTCTTCCCTCCTCTGGCCAGTAGACAGTTTGTAGCCCATAGCCAGAGGGGGAAATCCTACCCCTCCAAATGATGCAGGTGCCCCCTTGGGGGCCCCGTACACTTTTACGATTTACTTTTTCTTTCAAATTATCAAAAAATGCATCCATTTTATTGTAAAACTGACAAATGGCGCTAAAAATGCACTACTTTCTTACACTTACCTCATAAACTGGTTCTCGCTACCTCAGTATAGGACAAACACCACCAAATGTTTTCCCATAGACTTCCATACAAATTCCAATCACTGTCAATTATTTATTAAGCCAATTTTCAAAAAATCAGTCACCATTCAGCAAAGTTCATCATCTCCCCTTCAAAATTCCACCAAAAAATATATGGCTTGCCGTTGCGTTTTTCCTTCAAATTTTGGCCTGTTTACAACTAGTGTAGATCCGCACTGAATGAAATTGTCCATCCAAATATCACCTCTCCACTCAGATCTTCCCTTATAACTTCTGTTTCTTTCTACATATTCTGTTATGTCACCTGTCATTTTTATCACTTATATTTCACTATTAAATTCCATCACAAAGATTTTCTGTTAATGACCAATCAGATCTCCTGTCAACTTTTCTTCTCCGCACAACTTTGGGTGTCCACAATGGCAGCGCCCTGTAGCTAGGCAATTCTGGTGTTTTTCCTATAACCAAATGGAAAACAAAGTGAAAAAGTGGCCAATTTGACATTTTTAGATAACATGCACATAGTACATGTAAAATATGTAACATGAAAAAATTACATGAAAAAACATGTAAATTATGACTATCTATATAATGTAACCCCTCACACATGATGAACTCAACTGTGATATGAAGCTGTGTTGAATGTCAACTTTATAATGACTTTTTACAGTGCTTATTGAAGTAAAAAATGTAAATAACAGTCTTATTGTCTTATTTTTGATGTTTTCAAGAGGATGTGAGGATTCACATGTAATTTACATATTCAGGGTACATTCTACCCGGTTTTTGAAAAAATGGCCAAAAAATCTTGATTTATCAAGGAAAAATGCTTTCAAAATGCATTTACTTTTCCAATTCAGAATGAATTCACTAAGCTGCTGACAGCCAATTAATAGAAGGTTATCAAAACATATGAGGGGTAATCTGATCTAGTAGTGTTGTTTCTCTGTAACAGTAAAACTGTCACTACCCTCTTTAACTCAGATACATTTTGCAGTGAGGGTTGCTTGCTAATTCCTATCATGATAATAAATTATTACACGATATCACTTAAACTTGACATGATGCTGATAGAGCACTGGAAAAAGCACATCACAAGTGAATTTCACTTCAGACAGAATATTCCTAGCAGAATTATATGTCAGTTTTCAAAGATGGGAAAATTCAAAAAAGGGAATAATTATGGTTTTAAGCCAAAATATGTGCCTCACAACAAGGGGAAATTACATGAAAAAAAAAGAAAACTCACCTGCACCATTCACGAGAGTTGATAGGGAAACCCTACAACTGGTGACGCATCCACCCTCTCTGTGCGAGGAGCAGGAAACGATGCTCAGGCCTGGGTGCCACCGACTGCTTCAGCTAAGACCCCTGAAAAAGGAAGGAAACCATGAGACTTTAAATCAGGCTGAATCCTCAGGGTTACGATTACAATTCTTCTAACTTTCTTAAATTATGAAACAAAACCTCTTTGAGTAGAAAATATTTTTTCTAATTCTCAGAATAGGCCCACATATGGCCAAATTGGCTGAAATAAGGGGGTATCCCTAAGATCCTGTAAATTTAATTAGCTTAATTAATTTTATAATTAATAAACTCTCTAAATTATAGCAACATTACAATAATTGTTCATTCATATGAAGAGAAAGTTACAAAAAACAGTTGTTAGGGACTGTGATGAGCCCCTTGACTCAACTTTGAGAACAAGTATAGTCAAAGGGAAGTAACTCTAATTTCTGAACATGAACTTGCCTGGTTAGGAAGTAATCAGGTACATAACTGATTTCGGCAGGTGTGAAAATGACTCCTACAGACTGCTGCATCTGGAAAAGACATGTGGCATGTTCAACGCAGAGTTCAGAGAACGTGGGCGGGCCAATCCAGGCTGTGATGGTGACCTAACCTGGGACTTGGACTCTGAAGAGAGGCGTGGCCTGGGCACTAGGTTACGGCTTAAATGTAACACCTGCACCTACGTGTCCAAAATGTATAGCCTCTATGTCGAAGTAGAATCCGGTTCATGGGGAAGGAAAGCAGCAGCAATAAACTATGGCCTACAAATAGGTCTCAGTCAAACCCCCATTGGCAGTTCTTCTCTTCGTAAAATCCTCATGTCAACCAACACCCCACCTCCAGCCGAGTCTTCTCTACAAAAAACAAGCAACACCATTATGCAAAAAGTAATCACCTTAAACAAGTCTGATATGAAAAAAAGATGTAAGAAATTAGTTGATATTAATAAATTGAGGGGAGGCCAAAAGTCCAAAAACCATAGGAATTCAGTGCGATGGGATGTATAATAACGCCCTATATTCTGGGGTAGGGGAAACCCCCTTCCAGCTAGCTACACAAACCGTCTTCTCAATTGCAGAGAATGTGAC
The DNA here is from genome assembly GCF_947568905.1 of Ostrea edulis. Taxonomy (NCBI): domain Eukaryota; kingdom Metazoa; phylum Mollusca; class Bivalvia; order Ostreida; family Ostreidae; genus Ostrea; species Ostrea edulis. Next base: position 29,430,656 of record NC_079170.1, read on the forward strand.
CAGTAGTCACAAAATAATATCTTTAGTAACTAAAAACAAAATATGCCCCAAAGGACAACATCTCAAGAACAATCCCAGTCATGTGTGCACTGAGCAGACATGTGGGGCGAATATACCTATGGCCAAAAACATCGGTGATGAATTCACCTGGGCCAAGGAAGGCATGGAAGACTCCGAGTCAGTTTCCACTCTGCCATAAGGGCAACTCTGTGGACCTTTTCCACCTTTCTTCCCTCCTCTGGCCAGTAGACAGTTTGTAGCCCATAGCCAGAGGGGGAAATCCTACCCCTCCAAATGATGCAGGTGCCCCCTTGGGGGCCCCGTACACTTTTACGATTTACTTTTTCTTTCAAATTATCAAAAAATGCATCCATTTTATTGTAAAACTGACAAATGGCGCTAAAAATGCACTACTTTCTTACACTTACCTCATAAACTGGTTCTCGCTACCTCAGTATAGGACAAACACCACCAAATGTTTTCCCATAGACTTCCATACAAATTCCAATCACTGTCAATTATTTATTAAGCCAATTTTCAAAAAATCAGTCACCATTCAGCAAAGTTCATCATCTCCCCTTCAAAATTCCACCAAAAAATATATGGCTTGCCGTTGCGTTTTTCCTTCAAATTTTGGCCTGTTTACAACTAGTGTAGATCCGCACTGAATGAAATTGTCCATCCAAATATCACCTCTCCACTCAGATCTTCCCTTATAACTTCTGTTTCTTTCTACATATTCTGTTATGTCACCTGTCATTTTTATCACTTATATTTCACTATTAAATTCCATCACAAAGATTTTCTGTTAATGACCAATCAGATCTCCTGTCAACTTTTCTTCTCCGCACAACTTTGGGTGTCCACAATGGCAGCGCCCTGTAGCTAGGCAATTCTGGTGTTTTTCCTATAACCAAATGGAAAACAAAGTGAAAAAGTGGCCAATTTGACATTTTTAGATAACATGCACATAGTACATGTAAAATATGTAACATGAAAAGATTACATGAAAAAACATGTAAATTATGACTATCTATATAATGTAACCCCTCACACATGATGAACTCAACTGTGATATGAAGCTGTGTTGAATGTCAACTTTATAATGACTTTTTACAGTGCTTATTGAAGTAAAAAATGTAAATAACAGTCTTATTGTCTTATTTTTGATGTTTTCAAGAGGATGTGAGGATTCACATGTAATTTACATATTCAGGGTACATTCTACCCGGTTTTTGAAAAAATGGCCAAAAAATCTTGATTTATCAAGGAAAAATGCTTTCAAAATGCATTTACTTTTCCAATTCAGAATGAATTCACTAAGCTGCTGACAGCCAATTAATAGAAGGTTATCAAAACATATGAGGGGTAATCTGATCTAGTAGTGTTGTTTCTCTGTAACAGTAAAACTGTCACTACCCTCTTTAACTCAGATACATTTTGCAGTGAGGGTTGCTTGCTAATTCCTATCATGATAATAAATTATTACACGATATCACTTAAACTTGACATGATGCTGATAGAGCACTGGAAAAAGCACATCACAAGTGAATTTCACTTCAGACAGAATATTCCTAGCAGAATTATATGTCAGTTTTCAAAGATGGGAAAATTCAAAAAAGGGAATAATTATGGTTTTAAGCCAAAATATGTGCCTCACAACAAGGGGAAATTACATGAAAAAAAAAGAAAACTCACCTGCACCATTCACGAGAGTTGATAGGGAAACCCTACAACTGGTGACGCATCCACCCTCTCTGTGCGAGGAGCAGGAAACGATGCTCAGGCCTGGGTGCCACCGACTGCTTCAGCTAAGACCCCTGAAAAAGGAAGGAAACCATGAGACTTTAAATCAGGCTGAATCCTCAGGGTTACGATTACAATTCTTCTAACTTTCTTAAATTATGAAACAAAACCTCTTTGAGTAGAAAATATTTTTTCTAATTCTCAGAATAGGCCCACATATGGCCAAATTGGCTGAAATAAGGGGGTATCCCTAAGATCCTGTAAATTTAATTAGCTTAATTAATTTTATAATTAATAAACTCTCTAAATTATAGCAACATTACAATAATTGTTCATTCATATGAAGAGAAAGTTACAAAAAACAGTTGTTAGGGACTGTGATGAGCCCCTTGACTCAACTTTGAGAACAAGTATAGTCAAAGGGAAGTAACTCTAATTTCTGAACATGAACTTGCCTGGTTAGGAAGTAATCAGGTACATAACTGATTTCGGCAGGTGTGAAAATGACTCCTACAGACTGCTGCATCTGGAAAAGACATGTGGCATGTTCAACGCAGAGTTCAGAGAACGTGGGCGGGCCAATCCAGGCTGTGATGGTGACCTAACCTGGGACTTGGACTCTGAAGAGAGGCGTGGCCTGGGCACTAGGTTACGGCTTAAATGTAACACCTGCACCTACGTGTCCAAAATGTATAGCCTCTATGTCGAAGTAGAATCCGGTTCATGGGGAAGGAAAGCAGCAGCAATAAACTATGGCCTACAAATAGGTCTCAGTCAAACCCCCATTGGCAGTTCTTCTCTTCGTAAAATCCTCATGTCAACCAACACCCCACCTCCAGCCGAGTCTTCTCTACAAAAAACAAGCAACACCATTATGCAAAAAGTAATCACCTTAAACAAGTCTGATATGAAAAAAAGATGTAAGAAATTAGTTGATATTAATAAATTGAGGGGAGGCCAAAAGTCCAAAAACCATAGGAATTCAGTGCGATGGGATGTATAATAACGCCCTATATTCTGGGGTAGGGGAAACCCCCTTCCAGCTAGCTACACAAACCGTCTTCTCAATTGCAGAGAATGTGACCAGTAGTCACAAAATAATATCTTTAGTAACTAAAAACAAAATATGCCCCAAAGGACAACATCTCAAGAACAATCCCAGTCATGTGTGCACTGAGCAGACATGTGGGGCGAATATACCTATGGCCAAAAACATCGGTGATGAATTCACCTGGGCCAAGGAAGGCATGGAAGACTCCGAGTCAGTTTCCACTCTGCCATAAGGGCAACTCTGTGGACCTTTTCCACCTTTCTTCCCTCCTCTGGCCAGTAGACAGTTTGTAGCCCATAGCCAGAGGGGGAAATCCTACCCCTCCAAATGATGCAGGTGCCCCCTTGGGGGCCCCGTACACTTTTACGATTTACTTTTTCTTTCAAATTATCAAAAAATGCATCCATTTTATTGTAAAACTGACAAATGGCGCTAAAAATGCACTACTTTCTTACACTTACCTCATAAACTGGTTCTCGCTACCTCAGTATAGGACAAACACCACCAAATGTTTTCCCATAGACTTCCATACAAATTCCAATCACTGTCAATTATTTATTAAGCCAATTTTCAAAAAATCAGTCACCATTCAGCAAAGTTCATCATCTCCCCTTCAAAATTCCACCAAAAAATATATGGCTTGCCGTTGCGTTTTTCCTTCAAATTTTGGCCTGTTTACAACTAGTGTAGATCCGCACTGAATGAAATTGTCCATCCAAATATCACCTCTCCACTCAGATCTTCCCTTATAACTTCTGTTTCTTTCTACATATTCTGTTATGTCACCTGTCATTTTTATCACTTATATTTCACTATTAAATTCCATCACAAAGATTTTCTGTTAATGACCAATCAGATCTCCTGTCAACTTTTCTTCTCCGCACAACTTTGGGTGTCCACAATGGCAGCGCCCTGTAGCTAGGCAATTCTGGTGTTTTTCCTATAACCAAATGGAAAACAAAGTGAAAAAGTGGCCAATTTGACATTTTTAGATAACATGCACATAGTACATGTAAAATATGTAACATGAAAAGATTACATGAAAAAACATGTAAATTATGACTATCTATATAATGTAACCCCTCACACATGATGAACTCAACTGTGATATGAAGCTGTGTTGAATGTCAACTTTATAATGACTTTTTACAGTGCTTATTGAAGTAAAAAATGTAAATAACAGTCTTATTGTCTTATTTTTGATGTTTTCAAGAGGATGTGAGGATTCACATGTAATTTACATATTCAGGGTACATTCTACCCGGTTTTTGAAAAAATGGCCAAAAAATCTTGATTTATCAAGGAAAAATGCTTTCAAAATGCATTTACTTTTCCAATTCAGAATGAATTCACTAAGCTGCTGACAGCCAATTAATAGAAGGTTATCAAAACATATGAGGGGTAATCTGATCTAGTAGTGTTGTTTCTCTGTAACAGTAAAACTGTCACTACCCTCTTTAACTCAGATACATTTTGCAGTGAGGGTTGCTTGCTAATTCCTATCATGATAATAAATTATTACACGATATCACTTAAACTTGACATGATGCTGATAGAGCACTGGAAAAAGCACATCACAAGTGAATTTCACTTCAGACAGAATATTCCTAGCAGAATTATATGTCAGTTTTCAAAGATGGGAAAATTCAAAAAAGGGAATAATTATGGTTTTAAGCCAAAATATGTGCCTCACAACAAGGGGAAATTACATGAAAAAAAAAGAAAACTCACCTGCACCATTCACGAGAGTTGATAGGGAAACCCTACAACTGGTGACGCATCCACCCTCTCTGTGCGAGGAGCAGGAAACGATGCTCAGGCCTGGGTGCCACCGACTGCTTCAGCTAAGACCCCTGAAAAAGGAAGGAAACCATGAGACTTTAAATCAGGCTGAATCCTCAGGGTTACGATTACAATTCTTCTAACTTTCTTAAATTATGAAACAAAACCTCTTTGAGTAGAAAATATTTTTTCTAATTCTCAGAATAGGCCCACATATGGCCAAATTGGCTGAAATAAGGGGGTATCCCTAAGATCCTGTAAATTTAATTAGCTTAATTAATTTTATAATTAATAAACTCTCTAAATTATAGCAACATTACAATAATTGTTCATTCATATGAAGAGAAAGTTACAAAAAACAGTTGTTAGGGACTGTGATGAGCCCCTTGACTCAACTTTGAGAACAAGTATAGTCAAAGGGAAGTAACTCTAATTTCTGAACATGAACTTGCCTGGTTAGGAAGTAATCAGGTACATAACTGATTTCGGCAGGTGTGAAAATGACTCCTACAGACTGCTGCATCTGGAAAAGACATGTGGCATGTTCAACGCAGAGTTCAGAGAACGTGGGCGGGCCAATCCAGGCTGTGATGGTGACCTAACCTGGGACTTGGACTCTGAAGAGAGGCGTGGCCTGGGCACTAGGTTACGGCTTAAATGTAACACCTGCACCTACGTGTCCAAAATGTATAGCCTCTATGTCGAAGTAGAATCCGGTTCATGGGGAAGGAAAGCAGCAGCAATAAACTATGGCCTACAAATAGGTCTCAGTCAAACCCCCATTGGCAGTTCTTCTCTTCGTAAAATCCTCATGTCAACCAACACCCCACCTCCAGCCGAGTCTTCTCTACAAAAAACAAGCAACACCATTATGCAAAAAGTAATCACCTTAAACAAGTCTGATATGAAAAAAAGATGTAAGAAATTAGTTGATATTAATAAATTGAGGGGAGGCCAAAAGTCCAAAAACCATAGGAATTCAGTGCGATGGGATGTATAATAACGCCCTATATTCTGGGGTAGGGGAAACCCCCTTCCAGCTAGCTACACAAACCGTCTTCTCAATTGCAGAGAATGTGACCAGTAGTCACAAAATAATATCTTTAGTAACTAAAAACAAAATATGCCCCAAAGGACAACATCTCAAGAACAATCCCAGTCATGTGTGCACTGAGCAGACATGTGGGGCGAATATACCTATGGCCAAAAACATCGGTGATGAATTCACCTGGGCCAAGGAAGGCATGGAAGACTCCGAGTCAGTTTCCACTCTGCCATAAGGGCAACTCTGTGGACCTTTTCCACCTTTCTTCCCTCCTCTGGCCAGTAGACAGTTTGTAGCCCATAGCCAGAGGGGGAAATCCTACCCCTCCAAATGATGCAGGTGCCCCCTTGGGGGCCCCGTACACTTTTACGATTTACTTTTTCTTTCAAATTATCAAAAAATGCATCCATTTTATTGTAAAACTGACAAATGGCGCTAAAAATGCACTACTTTCTTACACTTACCTCATAAACTGGTTCTCGCTACCTCAGTATAGGACAAACACCACCAAATGTTTTCCCATAGACTTCCATACAAATTCCAATCACTGTCAATTATTTATTAAGCCAATTTTCAAAAAATCAGTCACCATTCAGCAAAGTTCATCATCTCCCCTTCAAAATTCCACCAAAAAATATATGGCTTGCCGTTGCGTTTTTCCTTCAAATTTTGGCCTGTTTACAACTAGTGTAGATCCGCACTGAATGAAATTGTCCATCCAAATATCACCTCTCCACTCAGATCTTCCCTTATAACTTCTGTTTCTTTCTACATATTCTGTTATGTCACCTGTCATTTTTATCACTTATATTTCACTATTAAATTCCATCACAAAGATTTTCTGTTAATGACCAATCAGATCTCCTGTCAACTTTTCTTCTCCGCACAACTTTGGGTGTCCACAATGGCAGCGCCCTGTAGCTAGGCAATTCTGGTGTTTTTCCTATAACCAAATGGAAAACAAAGTGAAAAAGTGGCCAATTTGACATTTTTAGATAACATGCACATAGTACATGTAAAATATGTAACATGAAAAGATTACATGAAAAAACATGTAAATTATGACTATCTATATAATGTAACCCCTCACACATGATGAACTCAACTGTGATATGAAGCTGTGTTGAATGTCAACTTTATAATGACTTTTTACAGTGCTTATTGAAGTAAAAAATGTAAATAACAGTCTTATTGTCTTATTTTTGATGTTTTCAAGAGGATGTGAGGATTCACATGTAATTTACATATTCAGGGTACATTCTACCCGGTTTTTGAAAAAATGGCCAAAAAATCTTGATTTATCAAGGAAAAATGCTTTCAAAATGCATTTACTTTTCCAATTCAGAATGAATTCACTAAGCTGCTGACAGCCAATTAATAGAAGGTTATCAAAACATATGAGGGGTAATCTGATCTAGTAGTGTTGTTTCTCTGTAACAGTAAAACTGTCACTACCCTCTTTAACTCAGATACATTTTGCAGTGAGGGTTGCTTGCTAATTCCTATCATGATAATAAATTATTACACGATATCACTTAAACTTGACATGATGCTGATAGAGCACTGGAAAAAGCACATCACAAGTGAATTTCACTTCAGACAGAATATTCCTAGCAGAATTATATGTCAGTTTTCAAAGATGGGAAAATTCAAAAAAGGGAATAATTATGGTTTTAAGCCAAAATATGTGCCTCACAACAAGGGGAAATTACATGAAAAAAAAAGAAAACTCACCTGCACCATTCACGAGAGTTGATAGGGAAACCCTACAACTGGTGACGCATCCACCCTCTCTGTGCGAGGAGCAGGAAACGATGCTCAGGCCTGGGTGCCACCGACTGCTTCAGCTAAGACCCCTGAAAAAGGAAGGAAACCATGAGACTTTAAATCAGGCTGAATCCTCAGGGTTACGATTACAATTCTTCTAACTTTCTTAAATTATGAAACAAAACCTCTTTGAGTAGAAAATATTTTTTCTAATTCTCAGAATAGGCCCACATATGGCCAAATTGGCTGAAATAAGGGGGTATCCCTAAGATCCTGTAAATTTAATTAGCTTAATTAATTTTATAATTAATAAACTCTCTAAATTATAGCAACATTACAATAATTGTTCATTCATATGAAGAGAAAGTTACAAAAAACAGTTGTTAGGGACTGTGATGAGCCCCTTGACTCAACTTTGAGAACAAGTATAGTCAAAGGGAAGTAACTCTAATTTCTGAACATGAACTTGCCTGGTTAGGAAGTAATCAGGTACATAACTGATTTCGGCAGGTGTGAAAATGACTCCTACAGACTGCTGCATCTGGAAAAGACATGTGGCATGTTCAACGCAGAGTTCAGAGAACGTGGGCGGGCCAATCCAGGCTGTGATGGTGACCTAACCTGGGACTTGGACTCTGAAGAGAGGCGTGGCCTGGGCACTAGGTTACGGCTTAAATGTAACACCTGCACCTACGTGTCCAAAATGTATAGCCTCTATGTCGAAGTAGAATCCGGTTCATGGGGAAGGAAAGCAGCAGCAATAAACTATGGCCTACAAATAGGTCTCAGTCAAACCCCCATTGGCAGTTCTTCTCTTCGTAAAATCCTCATGTCAACCAACACCCCACCTCCAGCCGAGTCTTCTCTACAAAAAACAAGCAACACCATTATGCAAAAAGTAATCACCTTAAACAAGTCTGATATGAAAAAAAGATGTAAGAAATTAGTTGATATTAATAAATTGAGGGGAGGCCAAAAGTCCAAAAACCATAGGAATTCAGTGCGATGGGATGTATAATAACGCCCTATATTCTGGGGTAGGGGAAACCCCCTTCCAGCTAGCTACACAAACCGTCTTCTCAATTGCAGAGAATGTGACCAGTAGTCACAAAATAATATCTTTAGTAACTAAAAACAAAATATGCCCCAAAGGACAACATCTCAAGAACAATCCCAGTCATGTGTGCACTGAGCAGACATGTGGGGCGAATATACCTATGGCCAAAAACATCGGTGATGAATTCACCTGGGCCAAGGAAGGCATGGAAGACTCCGAGTCAGTTTCCACTCTGCCATAAGGGCAACTCTGTGGACCTTTTCCACCTTTCTTCCCTCCTCTGGCCAGTAGACAGTTTGTAGCCCATAGCCAGAGGGGGAAATCCTACCCCTCCAAATGATGCAGGTGCCCCCTTGGGGGCCCCGTACACTTTTACGATTTACTTTTTCTTTCAAATTATCAAAAAATGCATCCATTTTATTGTAAAACTGACAAATGGCGCTAAAAATGCACTACTTTCTTACACTTACCTCATAAACTGGTTCTCGCTACCTCAGTATAGGACAAACACCACCAAATGTTTTCCCATAGACTTCCATACAAATTCCAATCACTGTCAATTATTTATTAAGCCAATTTTCAAAAAATCAGTCACCATTCAGCAAAGTTCATCATCTCCCCTTCAAAATTCCACCAAAAAATATATGGCTTGCCGTTGCGTTTTTCCTTCAAATTTTGGCCTGTTTACAACTAGTGTAGATCCGCACTGAATGAAATTGTCCATCCAAATATCACCTCTCCACTCAGATCTTCCCTTATAACTTCTGTTTCTTTCTACATATTCTGTTATGTCACCTGTCATTTTTATCACTTATATTTCACTATTAAATTCCATCACAAAGATTTTCTGTTAATGACCAATCAGATCTCCTGTCAACTTTTCTTCTCCGCACAACTTTGGGTGTCCACAATGGCAGCGCCCTGTAGCTAGGCAATTCTGGTGTTTTTCCTATAACCAAATGGAAAACAAAGTGAAAAAGTGGCCAATTTGACATTTTTAGATAACATGCACATAGTACATGTAAAATATGTAACATGAAAAGATTACATGAAAAAACATGTAAATTATGACTATCTATATAATGTAACCCCTCACACATGATGAACTCAACTGTGATATGAAGCTGTGTTGAATGTCAACTTTATAATGACTTTTTACAGTGCTTATTGAAGTAAAAAATGTAAATAACAGTCTTATTGTCTTATTTTTGATGTTTTCAAGAGGATGTGAGGATTCACATGTAATTTACATATTCAGGGTACATTCTACCCGGTTTTTGAAAAAATGGCCAAAAAATCTTGATTTATCAAGGAAAAATGCTTTCAAAATGCATTTACTTTTCCAATTCAGAATGAATTCACTAAGCTGCTGACAGCCAATTAATAGAAGGTTATCAAAACATATGAGGGGTAATCTGATCTAGTAGTGTTGTTTCTCTGTAACAGTAAAACTGTCACTACCCTCTTTAACTCAGATACATTTTGCAGTGAGGGTTGCTTGCTAATTCCTATCATGATAATAAATTATTACACGATATCACTTAAACTTGACATGATGCTGATAGAGCACTGGAAAAAGCACATCACAAGTGAATTTCACTTCAGACAGAATATTCCTAGCAGAATTATATGTCAGTTTTCAAAGATGGGAAAATTCAAAAAAGGGAATAATTATGGTTTTAAGCCAAAATATGTGCCTCACAACAAGGGGAAATTACATGAAAAAAAAAGAAAACTCACCTGCACCATTCACGAGAGTTGATAGGGAAACCCTACAACTGGTGACGCATCCACCCTCTCTGTGCGAGGAGCAGGAAACGATGCTCAGGCCTGGGTGCCACCGACTGCTTCAGCTAAGACCCCTGAAAAAGGAAGGAAACCATGAGACTTTAAATCAGGCTGAATCCTCAGGGTTACGATTACAATTCTTCTAACTTTCTTAAATTATGAAACAAAACCTCTTTGAGTAGAAAATATTTTTTCTAATTCTCAGAATAGGCCCACATATGGCCAAATTGGCTGAAATAAGGGGGTATCCCTAAGATCCTGTAAATTTAATTAGCTTAATTAATTTTATAATTAATAAACTCTCTAAATTATAGCAACATTACAATAATTGTTCATTCATATGAAGAGAAAGTTACAAAAAACAGTTGTTAGGGACTGTGATGAGCCCCTTGACTCAACTTTGAGAACAAGTATAGTCAAAGGGAAGTAACTCTAATTTCTGAACATGAACTTGCCTGGTTAGGAAGTAATCAGGTACATAACTGATTTCGGCAGGTGTGAAAATGACTCCTACAGACTGCTGCATCTGGAAAAGACATGTGGCATGTTCAACGCAGAGTTCAGAGAACGTGGGCGGGCCAATCCAGGCTGTGATGGTGACCTAACCTGGGACTTGGACTCTGAAGAGAGGCGTGGCCTGGGCACTAGGTTACGGCTTAAATGTAACACCTGCACCTACGTGTCCAAAATGTATAGCCTCTATGTCGAAGTAGAATCCGGTTCATGGGGAAGGAAAGCAGCAGCAATAAACTATGGCCTACAAATAGGTCTCAGTCAAACCCCCATTGGCAGTTCTTCTCTTCGTAAAATCCTCATGTCAACCAACACCCCACCTCCAGCCGAGTCTTCTCTACAAAAAACAAGCAACACCATTATGCAAAAAGTAATCACCTTAAACAAGTCTGATATGAAAAAAAGATGTAAGAAATTAGTTGATATTAATAAATTGAGGGGAGGCCAAAAGTCCAAAAACCATAGGAATTCAGTGCGATGGGATGTATAATAACGCCCTATATTCTGGGGTAGGGGAAACCCCCTTCCAGCTAGCTACACAAACCGTCTTCTCAATTGCAGAGAATGTGACCAGTAGTCACAAAATAATATCTTTAGTAACTAAAAACAAAATATGCCCCAAAGGACAACATCTCAAGAACAATCCCAGTCATGTGTGCACTGAGCAGACATGTGGGGCGAATATACCTATGGCCAAAAACATCGGTGATGAATTCACCTGGGCCAAGGAAGGCATGGAAGACTCCGAGTCAGTTTCCACTCTGCCATAAGGGCAACTCTGTGGACCTTTTCCACCTTTCTTCCCTCCTCTGGCCAGTAGACAGTTTGTAGCCCATAGCCAGAGGGGGAAATCCTACCCCTCCAAATGATGCAGGTGCCCCCTTGGGGGCCCCGTACACTTTTACGATTTACTTTTTCTTTCAAATTATCAAAAAATGCATCCATTTTATTGTAAAACTGACAAATGGCGCTAAAAATGCACTACTTTCTTACACTTACCTCATAAACTGGTTCTCGCTACCTCAGTATAGGACAAACACCACCAAATGTTTTCCCATAGACTTCCATACAAATTCCAATCACTGTCAATTATTTATTAAGCCAATTTTCAAAAAATCAGTCACCATTCAGCAAAGTTCATCATCTCCCCTTCAAAATTCCACCAAAAAATATATGGCTTGCCGTTGCGTTTTTCCTTCAAATTTTGGCCTGTTTACAACTAGTGTAGATCCGCACTGAATGAAATTGTCCATCCAAATATCACCTCTCCACTCAGATCTTCCCTTATAACTTCTGTTTCTTTCTACATATTCTGTTATGTCACCTGTCATTTTTATCACTTATATTTCACTATTAAATTCCATCACAAAGATTTTCTGTTAATGACCAATCAGATCTCCTGTCAACTTTTCTTCTCCGCACAACTTTGGGTGTCCACAATGGCAGCGCCCTGTAGCTAGGCAATTCTGGTGTTTTTCCTATAACCAAATG